>NW_009628196.1:175754-183911 GCF_000690535.1 Cariama cristata | reverse complement strand
AGTTCCATGGTGACTGTAACAAGAACTTAGGCATGTAGACACCTACATTTATGTACCTAAATCTGGAACTGAGTCTTGCTCCTAGTTCTTGAGGAACCAGACAGCTTGAGTGTAATTTGCATTGTATTGTTCTTTGTATCTTTAACGATTCATTAAACTTAGATGGCTGCATAAAGAATCTCAGTAAAATGAATACTCAAGTCATTCTTAAATTAGTTATAAATATCGTTATGGAAAGCAAATCACTCAGTATCCAAGCTGCTTATCTACTCCTCACATAGATGTAAAATAATAATATTAATAGTAATAGTAGCAGTAGTAGTAGTAATAATGATAATTATAATAATGTATGTATTGTTTTATTGGTTTAATGTATTATTTACTAGGTATTTTTTTAATTTAAAAATGAATAAATATTCCAAAATCAGACAACAGGTGTGCATATCACAGATTTCAACAGTTTATCCCAGTGGCTCAACTACAAAGGCCATCATCTGAGGAAAAATCTTTAGAGGTTCATAGGTTGAACCCATAGAAAAGACTAGTCGGTAATTCAATTAACCTTGCATATATCACTTCAAAAAGACTTTTGATTGTCCAAAGTGTGTATTCTACAAATGTGTCCATATTTGAGATGAAGAGACTTCTACTTGCTTTGGTAACTCGTTCCAGTGGTCAATCAATCTCACTTCACAAAACATTATGGTGATTTCTAATATGAATTTCTCTGAGTTTAATTTCAAGCAGTTGATCCTCGGATGTAGTCTCCTGTATTTTACATGCAGCTTCATTGCATTGTTCCAAAGAATTTTAATTTTATCTCTCTGTATTAAAACTCGTTGTCTGAATTGACCCAGCTTAAGCAGATGATCTAGGTGCTGTATATGACTTTTAACCATAGTAGTTAAAACTGCCTCATGATGTCTAAGTCATCCTCGATTTTTATCTACTAGAATTTTATAGGTATTTGGAGATCATTAGTAATAATGTTAAAGTGTTTGTCCCCATGAGAAACATTCCTATTTTAGTGACTCTCCATTGAAGATTACCATTCATGATAGTTTGCTATTTTTAAAACTTCTGTTTGACATGATTTGCACTGATATTACTGATAGCTAGAAATTTATTTCAGAAAGTCAGGCAGCATTGAGTAAAATATCTAAAGAAGTCTAAGTCTAGAACCTTGAGAAAAAAAATGAAACCCAGGCCTGATACTGTTTTGCCCAGGACATGATTCAGGCTATGAGGTGATTTTTTTTTTATCATGGCATAACAAAGCGTTATTCAAAGTAATGCTGTAAACTGCAGTCGTTCAGGAGTTCATCCACAATAGGTATTTTTTGTGTAGCAGAGATGGGGAGACCACCTTAAGCCAACTGCCTTCTCCATCATCACAGACTAAGACTTCTCTACCTGTCCATGAAAGCCCTTGGGAACTAAAGTTAGACGACACACATACTTCCCTTTTACTTAATTCCCTTTCCGTAATACCAAAGGTTTTATCTTCTGACTTCTCAGAGAAGGGAAAAAATGAACCATATCCAGAGGAAAATAAGGCTGATTTTTTCTTATAGTTTCATGGATAACATGCAATGGAGACGTATAGAGTATATATATATTCACATTACCCTTAACGAGCATTTACCATCACAGGACAAAGAAGAAATATTCTGTGGCATAATGTTTGCAAATGTCATCCTGATTCTACATTTTTGGAAATTAAGGTTGAAAGTAAATTATGATCTTTGTTCTTGAAAACTTATGAGTTGTTCATCATCGGACTAAAGTTGCCTTTCCAGGTAATGAAGCTGTGTGGAGAGAGAATCTTGAACAGTAAACTAGTAAAGGCTGCCAGTCAAAAGCCAAAGTGGAATACAGTGATTGAACCAAATATCACAGAAGGAGCATGAGGAAAAAATTATTTTTTATGATCCCCACCTCCGGAGTGAAGCCCTGAATTGGAATTTCGCAGTATTGACCTAATTAAAGCAGGCAACTTTGAAACTCATGTGCATATGCAAGTGAAAGCAAATACCTGATGCTACAGTTTGCAAATGGCAGTGGGCTGGAAATGGTGGTGTTGCTCACAAGTCGTACTAAAACAAATGGTCTGTGAACTTCAGCAGGTGCCAGAAGCGCAGAACGAGTGGAATCTCCTCCTACCTTGAGGATTGCAGCTAGAGTTGGACCTCAGCCTCCCCCAGCTTCATTTCCTCTTATTTACAGACATTCAAATCCAAGGCTTTTTGTATTCCTGTCTGCAAACACTCCATCACAAGCAAAGTTGTAAGTACAATTATTAATAGCACTGAAGAACTGCATAACTTTAGCCATTCTAAGAAAATCCTGAAAATACACATGATTTTTGGAGCCACATGTATTTTTCAGCATTTTTTCCTTCCAAATATAGTATTTCCATTTTGTTGAAACAAAGTGAAGATATGATAATATGTTTTGAGAGTATCTGAACTTCCTTTCCCGAATGACTTCTTTTTAACTTTTTGAGATGCCATAATCCATAACAAATAGTTGTTAAAGCCTAAAATCAGAATTAAACATTTCAGTGTTATCAAAAGAATACAGCTGTAAAGGCCTGAAATTTACCTTTTAAAAAATTTTCATTTTGAAGTGAAGAATTGGAGAGGTTTAGTTGCATTGATTTTTTCCTCCCCTTTCAGAAGAGACTTTTTTCTCCCCTAACTGACAACATTTTTTGGGAAGAAGTAGATCATCCAATTCCCCCATGACCTTATTAGTTTTGTTAATCAGCCTTAAAATAGATATGTGGAAATATATACAGAGCTAAAGGTAGTATAGGGCAGCATGCTTGCAATTGCAGTGTGTGCTAAGGGATAAATCATTGCTTGACACCTAGGTGGAATGTGGGATTTCATTCCAGTATCTCAGTCCTGCCTTTGCTGTACTGGCTATCCCAAAAGGAAACTCCTCGAGCAGGGTCCTTCCATACATCATAATTTTATATATACAGCCATGGTGAGCACTCCCAGAAGACACACACAGACAGAAATATGTTATGTGCCCATGCAGGATCATAACAACAGGGGGTCACAATTCTACACTTGAGCATACTTGAGGCAGTCGTTTGCAGAAATGACTGTTAAGTGCTATGACTCCAATTCATCTTGCATTCTGCACAGATATCCCAAAGTAAAGGACTTTACCCAAAGTAAAGGACTAAGGATAATCATATCCAGCTCCGACACCTCTAGTATGAGGCTGTGGTACTGCTTCCATACAGTTATAATGCTAATGCACCAACAGCATTCTTTGCTGTATTTTGACTCAAATGTGCTAATGATGCATCCAGGAAGCCACAAAAAGTGTGAATAGAATAGAATAGAATAGAATAGAATAGAATAGAATAGAATAGAATAGAATAGAATAGACCATGAAGACCATTGCAGATACAGTTTCAAGAGCTATTTGCTGCCTGCAGCTGGCAAAGCTTGGCTAAAGTGGGAATTTCCATCCCTCCCAGGTGGGCTGTCTTTCAAAGCCATCTCTTTTGTTGTGAAGCTCCTTCCTTCCAGCATAACAAGTCAGTACCCTTGGGAATGTCATCATCTATGTTCTACAAGCAAGTAACTACTCACAACACACTCAGAAGCCACTGTAACTCTCTCTGTTAATGCAGGACTCTTGTCTGCTAGAACAAAACTGGTTGCACACAGACTATCTGGTACCACTTCACCTTTGTCTGCTCACCAGACCTGTACTATGCTCAATTCACAAACCAAGATAAGGGATCTCTTTTTCATGAGTGTTCTTAATGCCTGTAGTTTTCCAGTTTGCATCAAAAATGTCTGCTCTGAAACACAGGACACCATTCTCAGATATGTCTTCTCTGTTTTTTAAGGATATTGTGGTTTTTATCACATTTACAGCTGGGTTATTAAGGATGCTTAAGAAATTTTTAACTAAAATCAATATTTTTAAAATAAAGAAATTGGAAACTCTAGTTATGTGTTTTTAAAATCCTTCTGAATAAGTATACCTCATTTCTAAGCAGAATGTGTAAGGGTCAAATCTGATCACTAGGGCAGCTGATGCAAATTAGCAGTTCAGTTGATTCATGTCATCTGAAAATCAGCCTTTCATTCATCGGCTTTGCAGTTCCATGAAGCGCAAATATGAGATGTGCAAGACGTGGAGGAGATTAACCTTGCAATCTACTTTACAACACTGATCCTGTCCAATTCTGGGCTTACTGAATGTCTGAGGTGAAAGCAATGAGAGCTGAACAGATTTCAGCACTTTTCAGAATCAACCCCAAATTCAGGGTTGCCTCTGGCTCTCCCCAGCTCATCTGAACAGGAGAAGTTTCCCTTTGCCACTCCAATGATCTTCATCACTCCTTCTGATGAAGATCCTTATCTTTTCCCCTCTCTTCCCACAAAGTCCTTCTCTCTAGCCTTCATTATTCAAGATTCATATGTTATATCCAGCACCAAAATTCAGCTGCCAAAACAAGATCCCCAATAGCTGTCATCCTTAATTTTCATGATGAGCTAAGTTCAGTCTTGCACGAGATCCCATTCTCCTAAACACCGTAGAAACACATCATTAGAAACAGTCCCTGCATCTACAAATTTTGTAATCTAAAGAGCAAGAGGAAGGTGAAGGTGTCGTCTCACTAACATGTTGCTGTCCCATCCTCTGAACTCCAACACGTCCTGCATCATGTCGACTTTCCTCCTGCTTCCAGCATTTTGAGAACAGATGTGGCTGAGTGGCAGGAGGCCAAGTCAGGAGCATTTTTCCTACTCAAGAACTGTAATAGTCTTTGGTTCTTCAGGGCTGTTTTTAGCAGTTAGGACAGCAGGTGTCTTTGAATGGTTCAGCACACCTTCTGCCATTTTGACAGACTGTGTTCAACTGTAACATCGCCAAGCCTGCAAATGAACTGCTGAAGTTGCTCCCGTACTTGCCTTTTTTACTAGCTCTGCAAGGGAACATAGAGGTAGAAATTCATATATAAGGGACAGAGAATGCAAATGGGGGGAGCCCCTGTCCTCATTATATTTTTTTTTTTTGTATTGCAGAAAATTACAAAAAACAATCAGTTACTTCAGCTTCCAACCTTAAGTTAAAAAAAAAAAAAAAAAAAAGAGAACAGTGCTTGCTGTTGAAAAGTGTGCCGGGAGGGACCATTTTAGAGCTGCTGGGAAGGTTTTCTCACCAATCCACAGCACGGAGGTCACACAGCTTTCTGTGGCTGTGTGACCACAGCTTACATAGGCACACATTAGTTTTAAGGCAGTCTAATTAAGGGCAGGTAATGGGATAGCTGCTGTAACAGCTGCACATAAACAGCAAGGGCACCCTGCAAGCTGAATCAGTAGATGTCAAACTTTGTGCTATCACAGAAATACCTGAACTATTTAGTGTAAGGTTAACCCTTGTATCTCTGCTACATGAAGACAGAATAATTCCCTAAATGCCAGATTTGAAAAATTGCATATCGTCTACTTGAGTTACTAGACTTGTTGTCTTAGTCCGTTGAGAATGACAGCATCCTAAAAAAGGTGAATTGCCCAAAAGAAGTGGAATCATGCCATGGGGGTGCCACTGCATGCTGAGGGTGCTAAAGGACCAGAGATGTGTCCTACCCCACAGGGACAGGACTATATAGTCATATAAGCACATCCATAGTGTCTTACTCTCACATCTTGTCTTATTCCTACCAAGTTACCTCTGTATTCTTTCATTAATTCACTATCCACCCTTCTCTCTGTGAGAAGACAGACTGTTAGGACATATATATAAAGGGTTGCGTTGTACATATTTATGAATAACCCTGTGTACGTCTCTGTGGTGAGTGTTCATTTGCAGGATGGGCATTCAGAACATTGGTATGCATTTAGGAAAAATATCCATGCATAATTTACATTGACAATAATTTCCTTCATTCAACTGAAATACAAACCCTAGTAAGAGCTTTTGATAAGAAGATCTAAAGTTTAATATTGCAGTATGTAAAAAGTTTCTTTCATCACTTTTAAATAGGTGCTGCTATTTGGTTCCAATTATTTCTGCACTTCATTTCCTATGAAGAAAAAAGTAAATCAGTGCAGTCATTTTATCTTTTTTAAATACTATTTACTCAGTTTTATTAATCATTATTATTCAACAGAGATACCTTAAAGGAACTTAAATTAAGCTCCATTATGAAAAGCATTGTATATTCATATAACAAGACACAATACTTTCCTCAAAGAAATTACAGCATAAATAGATAATAGGCTTGTTAAAGTTCTCACTTTACAAACAGGAACTTATACAGCAAAACCACACTGCATGACCAAGGACACAGAGGACGGCCAGAACAGAGCTGACTTGAAGCCTGAAGACCCTGAGGGTATGTCTATTGGGTTTAAGAGACTGAGGTCTTGATCCTTACCCCTCCATGGTATGCCTGCTAATGTGCTAAGCCCATCCATATGATTTTATTTGGTTAATCACCATTTATTTTGTTTGGGTTACTCCCAGTTGAGAAAGGAGTAGATTCTTGAAGTGCCTCAGATAGACACAATTGGTGGTGTGAATGCTCGTCATCACTTATAGTGGAAGTCGAGGGGTGACTTTCTCCAGCTGTGACCCATCCTTACCTGTCTGTCTTTGCCCTGCAACCACCCAGGACCTCTCAGCCCATCGATCACTGTACTGCAGGCAGAGGTGGTGATGGAAAGCTGAGAGGTGCCTGCCAGCCCCAAGGGACGATGTGAGCAGTAGGAGGTCCTCCTTAATGTCACCTGTTTGACTTTCCTGAAATGGTTGGCTGAGATGTTTTTCTAAAAATATGTCATTTCCTAGTTTCTAAAAGCAGTGGATAGTGACTAAGCCTCTGAACTGTAGTTCAGGTGGTCCCCACTTCCATGAAGCAACAAGTTGCATGGTCTGCCACATCGTCCACTCCCTGCCTACTCCCTCTGTCATTCTTTTTAGGACCAAAAAGTGTCCCATACAGATACAAGATACTGACAGTAGCTGAAGATAATATTAAGCAGCACTTGCAGAAATGTCCTTCAAGCCAGAAATGTAACTATAGGACGATCCTTTCTCATTACATCTGTCCTTTACGTGATGTCTATAAACTGTTTCACATGCATCTACACTAACCAGGTTTTTAGGATATGGTCAAAATAAGGCTGAGTCTTGCATTTTTTGTATATGAGTTTAAGTTTGTGTTCTGTAGAAAATGTCTGTCTGGTTTTATCTTCTGTAACGCTGTACCATCTGAAAGTTTGTCCCTTGGACTTTTGATGAAACCTGTCAATGGAACACAAATATTTACATCATTTTTCCTCTGCTGCCAAACACCAAAAAGAGAAACCTCATGTACTTTTTTCCCTTATTAACATTAGTTGACTCAGGTTTGTGAGCTGTAGGTCACTACAGCACAGTGTTTTTTCCCCAAAGACCTGCAACACAGGAAGAACAACTGTTTATTCCCTATTTTTCTCTGTTGTAAAGCATCTTGTAAATTTAAATATAGTTTTCAGTAACAATTGAGTCCTTCAAATTGCTAGACTACATTTCTGCTCTTCTTCAACCCAGAGATGTTCTTTTCTGCCACTGTGGGGAAACAGCCAATTTTAAGAAAACAGGACAGTAAACCTTTCTCCTCATCTCACAGAAATAACATACCATGTAGACTGTCTCAGTAGTGCCAGAGATCAGCAAATACCAAGCACCTCACAAATAGTCTATTTTAAGCACACGCCAAACAATGAAATATTTTGAACTTCCACAAGATTCTGTGAAGCTGTTGCTTATAACATACCATGTAGACTGTCTCAGTAGTGCCAGAGATCAGTAAATACCAAGCACCTCACAAATAGTCTATTTAAGCACAGGCCAAACAATGAAATACTTTGAACTTCCACAAGATTCTGTGAAACTGTTGCTTAAGACATCCATCAGAAATGGACGATATTCCTTTGACTCCAATATACACAAGCTTTCCCCTTTTCTGTAGAACATACTCTTTTATTTATGACCAATAAACAAGCCCTGTGGCAGTTTCAGTTGTGTTGCCACATCGTCACCATTGATGGCATCATCACTGCCTTTACCACAGCTACCACCCACATCAGGGTCAGCAGAAAGGAAAGCACAGTGATCACGCTGTCCTGC
>NW_009628196.1:169852-175723 GCF_000690535.1 Cariama cristata | reverse complement strand
GATCTGGTGCCACACAACAGCACAGGACTTTGATTTTCTTAGAATCATAGAATGGTTTGGGTTGGAAGGGACATTTAAAGATCATCAAACCCAAACCCAAACTAGGTCAGGTTGCTCAAAGCCCTGACTTTGAATGTTTCCAGAAAGGGGCATCCACAACTTCTCTGAGCAACCTGTTTCAGTGTCTCACCAACCTCATCACAAAAAAATTCTTCCTTATGTCCAATCTAAACCTACCCTCCTTCAGTTTAAAACCATTGCCCCTTTTCTTGTCACTAATTAATTAATTTTCAGGACGATGACCCATGTGGTCAAGGGACAATGACTGGGGAAAATTATATTTGGTCAAGAGACAGTAACTGGGGAAGATATTTGTGAGCTATCATTATGCTGGACAACCAGCAGTGTGTGTGAGAGGGTTGTCGCGTTGTGATTGTAGGGCACAGTGTCTAAGTCACTGAAATGTGGAGATTGCTGCCAGATTCAACTTATTTGCAGTCCATTCCCTGTGGAGGAAATCCTAGGTCACTTCTGCTCATTTATTAAATGGGTGGGTGGGCGGATGGATGGGAGGGAACGATTTATTATGACACATAAGCATCCACATGGAGAAGAGGTTTGCCAAATTCCTGCAGAGGCCTGTACAAGCCAGGGAAACAAGATTAATTCAGTACCATGCAGTGAAAAATCTCAGTGCAAAGTAAGTGTTAAACCTATAAGGAATATAGATACAATGCAGATACAATGAAAATTGATTAAGTTGTATCTCACACAACTCAGAAAGTCACCTCAGAAGGATTTAATCAGTCTAGTCTTTTTTAGCTAAAACTGTGATCGCTGCATGTAAAATAGGGAAAATGTTCTTTCTTTTATTGCTAAGGAACAAGACAAGGTGAGGGGAATGTGCAAAAGTTACAAAAGAAATTAAGTTATTTGCTTGGTCCAACAGTCCCTTCCTCGTCAATGCAGCTCTCAGTGCTCCTCACTTTCCATCGTATTTTATTCAGTCCTCATCCACTGCCATTTGACAGAGCATCTACCATTTCCCTTACACACCTAATCTGCAGTCAAAACATTCTTACTGTGCAGGAGTTATTCACTGTATCTAAACAACATTGAAGAAAGATACAAAAATTACCTTGGTTCCCACCTGACCTAGGAAGACAGAAACTGTTATTCTGCATCAAGATAAGGCACACCTAATCCCAAATGCCACCTCTGATGATGGTCATTGCCAGGGGCTGAAAAGGATGTGAGTACGTAGTCCTTCACCAAACTGAAATGAGATGCTTCTGATCTAGTGTTCATTATGTATTACTAATTCTGCAGTATGAGGTTTGACATCACTTCCTAGATGTTCAAAACAATTTGAGAACTATTCTTATTATCCATGTAACAGCAGTTCCATTTTTAATTTATTGCATTTTTAGTCTTAAATGCACACTAGAGGAAATCACATTTCTTTTTCTTGGTTATGAGTTCCCTCCCCCTCACCTTTCAATTGTACACAAATCTAGCACATCTAAAACTTTTCCGTGGAAGTTTTTATATCACTTTCCAACCCAGAATATGCAAGCACTTCTCAGTGGTCCAATAAGTGAAGGAATCCGTGTCTTCCACCCTCTTTTTGTAAACAGGTACATAAAAGCAATGATATTCTGGATTCTGTGTGGTCATTTTTTCAGTGGTTTCCTTGTTGTGCACCAGGAAGAAGTGCAACTTCCATGAACAGAACTTGATATCCACTTTATGTCCACAAGAATGCATGTGTATAGTTCTTCCACATGATCTGGGTACACGTAATGCCTTAAAAATATTAATCATTCACGTGTCTTTGACAGCATTCGTAGGGTTTTAGTTGAATTTTCTTTTTCTTTCTATTTGAACTGCCGCAGTCTAATCCCCTCACTTGTTCCCCTTACATATTTAGGTGGGTGTAGTGGGTTAGGCCAAATACAAAGACCTCATTTACTTTGGCTGCTCTTTAGATTTTTTACCTGATTTTTTATCCTGAAAAGCAGGGACACACTCTTCGCGTGCAGAGGCGGAGGTGACTCTTTTCCCATCTCCTTTGTCCTTGCTCGTGCAGTCCTGCATGCTTGCAAAACCCAGGTAGGACTGTTCCTCTTCCCAGCAGATCCCAGGCTGACCAGTTAGGACGAGGAAGCTGTGAGATTGTACTATGGATAAGGAGAGAATTTCCCCATGATTTGTGCATCAACAGATTTCTCAGACTGGCTGTACAAGGGAAATGGCCCTGATGGCAGTGCCAGCTGTTTTGGGGAGAATCTGCACAGAGGTGCACAGATCAGACACAAGATCTGGAGAGGAAAAGTTGATAAGGGACAAACCATTTGACATGCAAAATATTCTGTGGAGAGAAATAGCCTGTACTATCATCATAGCTTATAGATATTACCAGTATGGTGATAGTGGCACCTATAGTGAGAAAGTAAGACTTAAATTGCTGTAAAAGAAAAGAATATTCCAATTCTGAAAACTCCGAGAACCACAGTTTTAGTGGATTTATCCTGTAGATATGAAACTATTTTCCATATCTAAGTTTAGTTGCTTGGGCTAGCTCTATTGTCAGTGGAGAAAATGAGGTGAGTTAGGCAATTCCAGTGGGTAATTCGTTTCAGACACCTACCTAGAGTGAACTGAGTATTTCACAGCAGATGTCACAGACTATATATATTTCTCTGCATGCAATGTAACAAGATACGAGGGTCTAGTTCAGACTTCAGCGGCTAAATTCAGATGTCTCAGGGTAAGAGGAATCCCACCCAAATCAGCCTTGTAAAAAATCCTCGATTGTTTAATCAAAGTATAAAACACTTAAATTACTGACTTCTAAACAAATCAGGTTTTGCCATTTTCACACTGATTTTTTTTCCCCAAAGGGTGCTTGCAAACTAAAGAGCTCTAACACCAACCTCAGACATATAAGAGCATTAAATGTTGCAGTATGAACATTATTTAATGCTGCAACATTCATTAGCTCAAGGACCTCTGACTTTCAGAAACAAAGCTCTAAGTAGGTCACTCTCTGCTCTGCAGCAATCTCCTCTTGATTGCAGAGCACTTAATTTTGTTAACAAGTCACTATTTCAAATAATTTCTGAAATTCAATATCTTCCAAAGATTCCTTGGAAAGAAACTCAGAAGTCATCTTTCTAGAGCACTCATGTATATCACACAGCTCTTTTCTATTTTAAAATTTCATATCAGTTAAGATTTCATCTTTTCTATTCTCACCAGGGTACTTAATAACTATTTTGATTTTCTTTCTGGCTGCCATTTACACTATTTCCCATCATGGTACCATGTTAATCAATATGAAATTCCAAGAAAGAATAACCTGAAAAATCCAGATTCCATATTTACTTTGAGGACCTTGTCTGAGATCACTTCTGGTTGAGATCCAAACTTCACTACCTCTTGTAATTTTTGTGGAAGGTATTGCTCAAATATTCAGCACTTCCACTCTTACTTCCATTATCAAGTTGTTCTGCCAACAAATGTGACCTGCCCGCCAATGTTAATCACACCATCATCTTTCTATAGTATCCTGAGTTTTAGATTGCAATGTATCAAACACTTTACTCAAAAAAAGATGGATTACATCCACCTTATGTGTTTCACCCACCCACCCTGTAATATCAAGAGAGGCCACAGTCTTAGTCAGACATGATTAATGTCTCAAACTCATGGTGCTTATTGCTCAGCAGGTTCATTTCTCCAAAATACTTATTTTTACAGTCCCCTGCTACTCATTCTAGCCTACTGAAGTCAAGCTAAGTGATCACTGATTTCCCAGGTGGTCTTAAACATTCACTGCACTATTTCGACTCAAATAGCTCCTCACTCATTTTCCAAGAGTATTTTTCTCCAACTTGTGCATTGCACTATATATGGTACTTTGCAGAATTAGGACACAATCACTGTGTTTTCCTCAAAGAGCTGAAAATTCAGAGGTTTCATTTAGTGAGTCAGTGGAAGTGCTTTGTAGACACAGCTCTATCAGAAAGTTATGGTAAATTATAGAAGGCAAGCTGGTGATTCAAATAAAGACAGAGAGAACTGAAGCCATTTGCAAATGAAAAGTGTTCCCAGTTTTAGAAACCAACCGAGTTTGAACAAGAGATTGAAAAAGCACATAAGATAGCAGATGCCTGGGGATCAGCGTTGGAGTGGTAGGCAAAAAGAATGATTTTCAGCTGGCATTCAAACTAAAATAACCTTCATCCCAGGAAGATGAGGATTATAGGAGGGAAGCAGATGGAGAAGAGAGAGGGGAGGAGGGAGGCAGGAAAAAAACCCAACATAATCATTAGTCAAAAAATTTGATGAACCAAAAGCTAAGATGAAGTCAGACTTTAAGCTGTGCAGCACCTTTCACAGCAGGGAGAGAATTTAAATCTGAAAATGATAGATGCAGAAATGCACCAAAGAAGCTGGAGGAGGAAGAGACATATAGGCAAACCAGTGAAAAAGAGTTTTACTGTTACTTTTGAACTAGAATGGAGAAAATTAGCCACAGAGGAAGAAGCAGGAAAAAAGAAAAGATGGTAACTGTGGTGCAAAGGAAAACATGGATTTCAAAGTTATCAAGGCAAACATTGCATGATTTGGAAAGGACCTGAGCAAGATTTAACATTCTGCATTGCAGTCTCCTCTTTTTCTCACACTCCAGCTCTGTTCCCCGGAGTCAAATAACCTATATTATTGGCAGGATCCAACAGCCTGTCTGCACCCAGCCCCATGAGTAGTCACTAGGCTAAACACGCTGCTCAGATCAGTTGCCCGTGGGCTGTCCATGGGGTGGCTCAATGGCTGGAAATTTAAAGTATGCTCCCACCTTGCAGCCACCAACCCACATCACTGCCCACCTGCAAAACAGAAGTCCTAGGGACACATGGACACCAGGGTGTTACACCCTGAAGAACAGGTTCCCACCATGCCTGGCCAGGATGAAGAGTATCAACAAGGAGCTTGGGTGTACTCCGTCTTGTGAGTGTCCATCAGTAAAATAATGCTGAAGCCAAGGGGTTACATTATCTTACCCCAGTTCAGGTCTCCAGATAGAGTTCAACAGCAATTTCAGTTCCTTTTGTTTCTATGTGTCCATGAGGAGCCCTTTTTCTTTTTTGAATAAAATACTGTCTCTTCCCTTTTCAGATCCATTCTTTCAGACAAATAAAGACTATAAGTAAACAACAGGAAAACATAATCAAGTATGTTTCTGAATTACAAAAAGCAGCTTTGCCAGTTCTAATTACACTTTGTCTATAAACTTATTTTTCTTTATTACTGGATCATGCCATTCTTTGTTAAGGAACTGCAGTGATTTGAGAGTTAGAGCGCCATTAGCGCATTGCACAGAGGAAGATTTTTGTTTCCCAAGGTTTTGCAAACAGGTAAGCAGAGAAAGCAATAACTCTTTTCCTAAGAAGCATGTTGACACCTATGGTTACGAAGAGGTACCAGAAGGTAGCAGGTAGCTGTCATGTTTATACAGGAGCCCACAGTGACTTACTGTACACCTTACAGGTAGAACACCTCTTGTACCACCCCACAGTGATGGCTGAATGGTGCATTGCACTTCTCAGTAAAGATGGATTTGCTAAACAAAAGTGTAATTACCTCTAGACTCCGTGGTCTTGATATCTACTGTGAGCTACTGAGGATACATAGTCAGAGGAACTATGTTGACACAGATCAGTTGAATCCCATGCAACACTTCTGCTCAATCAATCTTCTTTTCTTCGCAGTGCTCATTCCCAGCACTGTGCAGCTGCGATCTACTCTGTGCTATATTATCATCATATGAAGGATGCGTTCTTGTTTTGGGGATAGCAGTGGTTCTTA
>NW_009628196.1:166823-169837 GCF_000690535.1 Cariama cristata | reverse complement strand
GGGTGCAGCAGCCTGCTGTAATCTACAGGACTCTTAGGAACTAATGGCCACAGGCTGGGAATCAAACAGAGATTTGGTCCAGCCAGGCACCAGTGGTTGTTACTGCTTTTCTCTGTCTTTGTAGTCCTTTGCATCGGACAGTTCAACTCTTTTCCTTTGGAAAAGTTTTTTTTTTTATTTTGGTTAGTGACTAATACTATACTAGCACCCCAAATTCAGGAATCAGTTCCTCATTGTGGTGGATTCTACATAACCTCTACATTGGTTCTGCAGTGAATTAACAGGTAACCAAAAGGAAGGAGAAGAGGTGTGATCCATCCGTTTGTGGACTAGTGATCTTACTTTTTTTGTTTGTTTGTTTAGCATGAAAGTTAGGAATTTTAATGACAAAAAATTTCACGTGGTTTCCTTCCCAGTGGATCCATTTAAATACCCTAGCATTGCTTTGTTAAGCCACAGGAAAGATATGACTTGTTCTGCAGAAGTGCCCTCCGAACAAAGGAGCCCTTGATAGCTCACTGAGCAGGCAAATTGACATTGTTTTATCTGTAGATCAGCAAAGGGAAGCTCAGCTTCCCCACATGAGCTCAGCCAGGGAGTTCTGCAAAGGCCAGGGCAGCGTCCTATCTTTTGTGAATTTCCTGGAAGTAACTAAAAACACATTAACCCTTTGCTGCCATGGACAGCTGCCTTTGCTGAGGCTCTTCCCTTTCCTCTTGTCATCCAGTTGTTCAGCTGTCCTGAGCAAATCATGCAACAGAATTCTCCTGCCCAGAACTGAAGCCCACAGCGGACAGCTCCACTTCTCAAGGGCAGTGATAATATCTAATAGATGGGTAAAGTTCTTCTGCACAAGAGAGATTTCTCAGGGACAATACAAGAATTCAGGATCATTTAATCATGTTCCAAGCTAAGGTATGCTTGTGCAACCTTCTGTCCAAAGCATATATCAGAATAGACACCACAAGAAATGAACCTCCAAACCCAACTACCAGACTACACACATAGTCCTCCCCATAGAGGAAATACAAGATAAAGAGTGGCAAATTTAGTAATATAATGCACAGTAAAGAGCTGCATCAGTAGACATGAAGAGCTGAGAATACAGTGCACAGAGATCCCTCTTGCCCATTACAAGCAGGCAGAGAGAGAGAAAAAAAGGAAGATGAAGCAAAGACTGCTGGCAACAGACTTAGCTGGGGTTTTTAGCCATATATTCCAAAAATCAAACCACTTTCAGCACAGCTTTTGTTAAAAAACTAAAATATTTGATTAAATGCTTTCTGTCAAAGAAAAAGGTGGAGGTTTTTTCCTCCTGCCTTAGTTCCAGAAGTGCTAAACAGTCTCTGCCTTCTCCAAAGTGCTGATACTCCAGTGCTGATGGTCAGGATACTTTATTTACCTCCTCTGGTTCCAGGCTGCTTCTTCTCCAAAGGACACCTCAGTCTACCATGAAGCAAGATGCTGTGCAGCTATGGTAGTCCTGGCTGCAGCACTCATTAGGAACCACAACTGCTTGCAAGTGGGTAGCACAAGCTGCCGTGCAGTAGGGAAGAGCATGTTGTGTGGTTCAGTGAAGTCAGGAGACTGAGCACATGCTACAGTGGCTCTCCCTTTTTCTGAAGCATTTGAAAATTTGAAAGCTTGAGGTGTAAAGCCTCAAGAGTAGATACAATCAAGAATAGAACATGGGTACAGATGTTATGGCAGGACCCCTCTCTATCATCTACCAAAGGTCTTGGGAGTCTGGGGAGGTCCCTCCTGACTGGAAGCTAGCCAACATTATTCCAATTTACTAGAAGGGCATGAGGGAAGACCCAGGAAACTACAGACCTGTTAGTCTAACCTCAGTTCCTGGAATAACTATGGAGAAGATTTTACTGGGTACTATTGAAAGGCATTTAAAGAATAAGGCAATCATCATGCACAGTCAACATGGATTCGCAAAGAGAAAGTCCTGTTGAATTAAGCATAGAATCATAGAATGGTTTGGTTGGAAGGGACCTTATAGATCATCTAGTTCCACCCCCGCTGCCATGGGCAGGGACACCAACACCTGCCTAGTGGATGAAGGGAAGGTGGTGGTAGTAGTTTTTCTGGATTTTAGTAAAGCTTTTGATACTGTCCCTCACAGCATGCCTCTGGACAAGTTGTCCAACTGTGTGATGAGTGGGTTCACAGTGCACTAGGTGAAGAACTGGCTGAAAGGCAGAGCTCCAAGGGTTGTAGTGAAAGGGGTTACATCTGTCTGGCAACCGGTCACCAGCAGTGTTTCTCAGTGTTCAGTTGTAGACCCAGTTCTGCTCAATATATTTATCGACCATCCGGATGCAGGAATTGAATATAACATCAGCAAATTTGCTGATGATACCAAACTGGAGGGGCTGTTGACTCTCTTGAGGGACAGGAGTCCTTGTAGAGGGATCTAGATAGATTGGAGCATCGGGCTGAGTTGGGATGAAATCTAACAAGTCAAAAGGCTGGATCCTGCACCTAGGACAGAGTGACGCCAGGCACAAGTATAAATTTGGAGACAAGTGGCTGGAGAGCAGCCCTGCAGAAAGGGATCTGGGGGTGCTGGCCAACAGCAACTCAGTAGGAGACAGCAGTGAGCCCTGGCAGCCCAGAGGGCAAACCCCATCCTGGGGTACATCAAACCCAGCATCACCAGCTGGCCAAAAGCGGGGATTATCCCTGCTGTATTCAGCATTGGTGTGGCCTGACCTCGAGTACTGTGTGCAGTTCTGGGCCCCACAATTAAAGAACAATATGAAGATCCTTGAATGCGTCCAGAGGAGGGCAATAAAGCTGGCGAAAGGTCTGGAAGGAGTGTCCTATGAGGAGAGGCTAAGGACTTTTGGTTTGTCTAATCTGGAGAAAAGGAGGCTGAGGGGCGACCTCATTGCTCTCTACAGCTTCCTGAGGAGGGGAAGTGCAGAGGGAGGTCCTGAACTCTTCTCCCTGGGATCCAGTGATAGGACTCATGGGAACGGTTCAAAGCTGCATCGGGCGAG
>NW_009628196.1:144260-166803 GCF_000690535.1 Cariama cristata | reverse complement strand
ATTCCTGTACCGAGAGGGTGGTCAAACACTGGAATAGGCTTCCTAGAGAGATAGTCAATGCCCCAAGCCTGCCAGTGTTCAAGATACATTTGGACAATGCCCTTAACAACATGCTTTAACTTTTGGTCAGCCCTGCATTGGCCAGGCAGTTGGACTAGATGATCATTGTAGGTTCCTTCCAACTGAAATATTCTATTCTATTCTATACAGGTCAGCAGGACTAATTTTGAAGAGGTTGCTCTTTATCCCTCCCCTCTCAGCTCTTCTCTCTCCTCTATGCAGACTTTTCTATTCCTCAGGAATCAAGAGTATGCTACCATACACTAGCAATGCTTTGCATGTTTGTAGCACTTGCTGTCAGAGAATTCAAGGACTTCAAAAGACTTCAGAGACTGAAAAATGCTTGTAGGAGCTTGACAAAGGTAAGGAAATGGAAGCTCAGAGCAGCCAATTGACTACCTAAGGATGGGAAAGAAACACAGGGGGGGTAGCTACTCCTGTGCTTTTGAATCATCATCAAGCAATATACGCAAGCAGATGCATATGAGTCTTTTAGTTACCAGTGCAGCTGACTTCAAAGCAGAACTGAAGATAGCAAGTGCTTAAATACATTTACTGTCTGAATGGATTCTCTGTGACCCCCTATATCACTTTGGTTACATTCAGAGCAGGAGAAAGCATCTTATCGATACAGCTGAAGTGAAACCTAACAATCTATTGTGTTATTGCTGGATAACATAACATTAATGCAGTGCTGGTCAAAGATACCTGAAAGTCCGCTTTAGCTTTCAGTTAGGAAGAGTTTTCCAGTTTATGCATTTTTGCGATATTGGCCAAGGTGAAAAAAATATCAACCAGTGCATTAACACCTACCAGCAAGGCAATCAAAGAGGAAATAAATGAGCAAACATTAGCTACAATTCAGGTATTATTATGAAAGAAGCAGCATATTCAGCTAAAGGCTTTCTTGACTTCAGCCTTTCAAAAGGGCAAGGGCATCTCCTCTGTTAACAGCCTGAAAAGAATGTATCTCACTTCAAATGGAGATGCTGTTTTGCCTTCAATATTGTTACTTGACCATGTTTTCTGTGAAAGGTAGTAGAAAAGTGAATCATGTGGCATTGTTAGGGATGGCACTTTATATTTTAAACATGCACAGAGAAAAATAATGTCTTTTGTTTATAACATGCTCCTTAAACTTTGAGGGTGTTCACATTTCAGAGAGAATACAACTTGGAGAAAGAAAGATCTCAGCTTAAATGTTCGTTGCAAGGTTAGCATTTCTCTAGTACTGTTTCTAATAGTAGTGTCATTAATTTAACTCTGTAGGATGTTAGTGCAAAGCATCTTTTGCTAACAGTTGACTCGCAGATAGGTTCATTCTGTATTTGTAAAATGCTGTATGCTGCTCAAAAACTGGGTTTTTATTTGCATTTTTATATCCTATTTCTGTTCCTTTATTGCCATTGCTAGTAATGTTCTTTTCATCTTTTGTACATTGCCTCCACTGATACTTAGTAAACATCTGGTGTTTCTTCAAAACAAGTTTATCCTTAATACTTAATAACAGTATCCTACATTTGACCTTCAGATGCAACACATTCTGTCTTTAAAAAGAGAAAACCACTGCTGCTTAAATTGTCTCCTACCCCCCGCCCCTCTCGTTTCTATTTGCCCATCACAATACTATCGCACTCTGTGATATATACATCCTTAAAACAGTCGTAGTTATTTTTTATTTTTTATTTTCTTCTCTGCTGTCATTTCTTAAGTAATTGCCCTACTGAGACACCCTCAATGAGACACCCTCACTCAACTACTCCCTTTGAAGTATAGTTTCTGACATGGAGGACACTGAAATTAGCCCTAGTCCTAGGAGTCGTGGCGATAGTAGACACACAGAGCAAGTAAGAGTAGAGATGTATGTAAACTAGAAACAAAGACTCCTAAGCATGACTGTACCATGTCAAAACAAACTCCTCCTTAACTCAGTCTCTATTCAAGGCTTGTAGCATAAACGTCAGAAAAGGGGACAAAAAAGCAAGTCAATATAGAATAGTCCACCTGTTACAGCCCTGAAGTTTCTAGCAAGCTGTAGTTAGGGACTTTCAGAGATAAATGCTATTCCTAAACATGTTTAATAACCATTTTATGGACATTTTTTCCACCATTAATTAACCTGATTACTTTTTTTGAGGATATATATATCTTCAGTCTCCACAATGTCTCACAGTTACAAGTCCCACAGTTACCCACCTTGAAGCGCTAAAGAAACTTCACTCAGGTGGACCAAGAAGTTAAGAAAAGATGCTCTTATTGCTGTACATACTTAAATGGGGAAGGTATTTCTATTAGTAAGAGGACCTTAGCACCTGCTGTTTCTATGCTATCCTAAGTTTTTTTCAAAATCATCCAAAGAAGGGCTAGTAAATACTTCAGAAAAACATCCAGTTGAATTCTAACAGGTCAGACAGGGTGGATGTACAGCTGTTTTTTTGCTTTTTACTTTTACCTTCACAGAACAGTAAAAATTCACTGTAAAATGTGTTTCAGATAATACAAAAAACAACACTCAGTAGACCATTGTTTTGAGAAAACAGCCAAGATGGTGTACAGACATGATTGTTCTTCAGTTGCCAGCTTTTAATTCAGATTTTCAGTTGGGTGGAAGTTATAACCACTGTCATCATAGGAAGAGTACGGATAAGTGTCTCAGAGCAACCAAGCTGCACTTTTTAAGCACCTATGCTGTTTGCTGAGGTTATGATGAAAAACTTCTTGGTGTTATGGTAGGTAACATCAGTGCATTTTATGCCGTGATGGAAAGGAGGAGCAGAGTGCACCTTACCATTTGCTGTGGTGCACCCGGAGAGCAGTACTAATTAAGATGCAGCAACACAACTGCTTGCAGATACATACCTGTGCCCTAACCCAAAATTTCAGCCTGGATGCATCTGCTTTCCGTCAGCAGAGGATCTTTCAGTACAGATACTTCTGTTGCAGAACGATCAGTCTGCAGCATCTAGCAGAATTCAATTTATCCACAGGGATAACCAGGACATAGTCCAGCTCTGCTGATGCTGAGATCTATTGAATTAGATCAGTAGGAGGGACTGACCTGAAAGCTTATTGTGAAATTGTGTAGGTTAATCATGTAAAAGACCTAACTACTTATATATGGAATTGATTTCATGTGTTTTGGTACCTTCCAAGCTTATTCAGGACTTGTCAGCAGTGTCGCCATCATAAATTCACAGAAATATATATTGATACACTTAGAGCAATGATGTCATTTCTCATACTAGAAAGAACAATGACTTTAAATCAGGAGGGTACGTCTGGACTGTCAGAAAATATGGATGTATGTGTGCATGACTATACTTCCCCATGGGAGTAGAATGCCCAAGACATGGAAAGATTTCAGAAATCATTTCTATATTCATATTTTTAAGCACTAATGTTACTGTTATAATGGCCAGCATGACTGGGAAAATCTATTACAGAAAACAAATAAACTAATACAGCTTCAGGAATTTTACTGTTCTTAGTGGTCAGAGTAAAATGTTTTGTAGCCCTAGTAACTGCTGTTAATGGGGAAGTGACAAAGGCAGTGCAAGAGTGCAAGGATGTTGGTATTGAGCCCAGTGGGTGGGAGGGCTGTGGATCCCATCTTACAGTCATATCTGTTCACACTGTAGTTCAGAGATGTCAGTTCAGGTGTGCCTGTAACATGCTGTAGCTCAGGTACAAATCCTTGTGCATCCCTGCCTATGCTATTAGTATGGATTACCTTACCTATAAGATCACAGAATCACAGACTGCTGGAGATTGGAAGGGACCTCTGGAAGTCATCTTGTCCCCCCCCCCCCGCTAAAGCAGGGCCACCTAGACTCAGTTGCCCAGGACTGTGTCCAGACAACTTCTGAATATCTCCAAGGGTGGAGATTCCACAACCTCTCTGGGCAGCCTGTGCCTGCCTACATCTTCTTTGCACCCTCCCTTCCGTTATTTCTGTGCATTGATGAGATCTTCGTCAACTTTCTGCTCTCTAGGCCAAACAATCCCAAATCTCTTGGCTTTTCCTCACAGGACAGAAACGTCCCCAGTCCCTTCATCATCTTTGTGGCCCTTCATTGTACTCTCTCCAGTATCTCCATGTCTCTCTCATGCTGAGGAGCCCAGGATTGAACACAGCACTCCAGGTGTGGCCTTGCCAGTGCTGAGTCAAGGGGAAGGATCACTTCCCTCGACCTACTGGCAATGCTTTGCTTAAAGCAGCCCAAGATAATATTCACCTTCTCTGCTGCAAAGGCACACTGCTGGCTCATGTTCATCTTGGTATCCACCAGGACCCCCAGGACCTTTTCTGCAAAGCTGTTTTCCAGGAATAGATTTCATGGCGGTGCCTGAAGGCAAAAATATTTCTTGAGGGTAAGAATTAAGCACAGATCAAAAAAGATCTGGTAATTTTCACAATAAGACTGTCTTAAATCATTCCTGAATGGTGATGCTAGACACTCTGGAAAGGAATTACCTTTCTTCAGATCTTAAGTTTACTGGTGTTTGTTGGATGTAAGTGAGGATCAGTCCACATCTGGTTGCTGGAAGAAGGAGAAGAGTTGTTCAGCATTACTCTGTGGGATTTGACGCTGCCCACTGGCAGTGATTGGAAACGAATCCAAGTAATTCTCAGGTCTGATTTGGTGCAGCAGTTCTAAGGGTGGAACAGCTGCAAGACTAAAATCCTTCATGATATTTCTTGTGTCACTTGAAAGTGAAAAGTAACACATACAATTTTTCAAAGCTACTTAAAGATGAAACTCTGCTCTGATTAACTGTTCATCATCTTCTGATGTACAAATGGTACTCTAGTCCCTCTGGTAGGCTGAGATTTGGCCTGACATCTGAAAACTGTGATAGGTTCCACCCAGCACAATACAATCTCTGTTAACTGATTCATAGAAGTCATTATAGGAGAGATAAATAAAGGACATCAGCACCCATCTCCTGTATGCCAGATTTCACATGGAGTGATTCCTTGATTATTGGTTGTGCATTCATTTTACAAACTACTGTCTGGAGACAAATTCAAAGTGCAAACTTTTTATTTCTTTGGTTGAAACAGTTCCAGAATTTCTTATAGCGTTTTTGTCTTAGATAGTCTATTATGGCTTTATTCAAATTTTGCCTTCCCCCTAGTGACCCATCAAAGTGGTTTCCTCACTAAAATTGTCATCCTGCACAAATGGCGTAGTCATGCTTCGTAAGTCACACAGACTTGGAAGCAGCTGTTCGTTCATGGCTACAGAAAGAATTGGAGACGGGTGTATAGGACTCCACACAGAAATCTTTGGGCACTTCCCAGAAGCACAGGTGCAATGGAAATCCATGAGCCTGGTAACTGATTACTCTACAAGCTCACTGAACCAGAGCTGTGCAAAACTATCCTCTTGCGTAAATATGCAAGAAAAATGGGACAGTTGGCTTGGCAAGGTGTCAATGCAAAAATTAGCTATGCAAGTAATATGCATGGCTGAGATTACAAAATTGGCAAGCATGGGTTGGGGCAGAAAGAGCGTTTGTTCCCCAGTCCTTCAGAACTACAACCAAGGGCAGAGTTCAAAAATAAATGTCATTACCTGAAACAAACTGCTGATACATCAGCCTCTCTACCCTGACTTGCCACACACATTGTATGTTGGCTTCAGTGGAATATGTATGCTGGGGTACCGACCCACTATAAGACTTCTTAACTCCCTAATACCCATAGCCCATTGTCAGCAGTAATATTTGAGCCTTAGATCGTCAACACTCAGGTTATACCTGTTCCAGTAAGTTATACCGTACCAGCACTTGTTCTCTGAGTCACCCTGAGGCCAAGTGGAGCTCTCTGATCACATCCACACTGTTAGACTTTCCTACCACCCACTGTAGGGTGTCAATATGCAAAATGCCCGCTGAAAATGGTCTCTGGTTCATGCTAACTTCCAAAATATATCCAAAAACATTTTGGAAGCTGCTAATTGGACCACCCTAAGGATGTGCCAGGAACTGTGTTAATAGTTTGACAATATAGGGGGTTGACTTTCAGTGCTTAGGAAATCATTAAGCACTGTTTGATTTTCTAGTATAGATAAGTTTAATTATGCAAAACAACTGCTGTTTGGTTGCACAACATGCTTTATCCTGAAAGGTAGAATGCAGCCATGTCCAACAGCTCCTAACTAGCTGTCTAGAGGTGACTGAAAGCCTTCTTTTTTACTGCTTTTATACTTCTTTGTCTCTATCTATTCTTTTTTGTCTACCAGGAGCAGACCACAGACATCCTTACTCTAATGAAAACAAATTTTTGGATTTCACTACCCACTGAGTAAAAAAACTGCACCACTGTTAAAAATTTGTTCTAAATTGATGTCCTACAAGTTTCAAGTAATGCTCTGCTGTTCACATATTGTGGGTTTTCATGAATAAGAGCTCTGCATTCAATTTTTCCACTGCTTTCATGATTTTATAAATTTTAGTTCCTCATTGCTCTTCTCTTACTTTCCAAAACCCCATGATATTCTTCTTGAGATGTGGAGACCCAAAGTCCTCATAGTGTGGGTGCATCAAAGTTTTATATAGCAGCAAAGGGACATCCTTTGTCTAACCCTCAGTACCCATCCTGATGGTGCCTCTTGGCTTGTGGGCTGTCACCGCATATTAAGTCAGTGATTTCAGACACCGGCCAACAGTGATGCCAAGGTGTCTGTTCTGAACTGAGTAAGTATTGTGGAGGCATGGTTTACATTATTTTCTTTAGAAGAACTATTGCACATTTATCCTACTCTGCCGTGTTGTTTACAATTCGCTCAGGTTTGTTAGATCCTTCTAGAGTTCCTCACTATCAATGAGACATTTGTCAAAGATAGTGAAGATAATCTTTATTATCCACAAATCTGGACCTTTAACAGCTTGCTCACTTCAAGATAACAGATAATGTCAAATAAAAGTAAGAGTGCCTACACTGATAGTTGTAAACTCAAGCATACTGGAAACTCATTTCCTCAATAGACAAGCCCTAAGGGCCACACCAGTCATTGACAATGCAACAAATCTCACTAATCCATACAAACTGAGAGAAGACCTTGCATATCTGCTTAACATCAACCTAAGCTGTGGATATTGTGACCACAAGCCATGATTGCACCAGTTTCTCCAACTCTTGTATGGCCATATTGTTACCATGTATTTTCCATGCTCAATATTGCAGAATAAGCAAGATGACATATACACATGACAAGCAGCATTAGTCATTAAATACTCAGCAAGTTTTTCATGCAAGTTCTTTTGTCTGGACAGACAAGTGTTTGAATAGTACAGAAGTACATTTCTGATTATGCTTTATTTTTCCTAATGCCAGCATAGGCTTTGCCAGTGCTTTACTAAATATGGACGCAGTTGAACCATAATCAAGTGTTAATATGATGGTATTCAAAGGTATGGCCCAGTCCCTAGGAGGAAAGAGAATACATTGGTATAGAAACAGATCAAGAATAACTAACACGATACAGCATTCAGGCTCAGCCAAGTCCTCAGCTTCAAAGTTCTTGGAGGTCTATGCTCAGTAAATCTATCATTTCTGACATATGAGTGACAGAAATAGAATTTCTGCAGTTTAACGGCTTACTGCTTGCCAGCTTCATCAAGGTAAATGCCCACCTTCACTCTGTTAACCAAAAGAAAACATGTTACCTGACACCACCAGGAAGCTTTGGACAGTAACTGAAGTTGATGGATCCCATTCTTTTGGGACAAATAAAAGTCATCTTTGTGGAAGAAAGGGCAGTATAACTCCATGTGGGCTCAAAAGAGTCTGAGCTATCAAAAGACTCCGTCCAAGTGCAAAGTGATTATCATCACATCATCCCAATGTAAGTGTAATGAGCTTTAGCAGCTTTTATAGTAACTAAGGTCCAAAGAGACCGGTGGGTAAGCCTCTCTGACCTGCCGCTTGCTGTTAAGCATCTCTCAGGATCCCTACAAACCATCCTAAAACACCTAGTCACACAAATATTACATCCTCAGAACACAAAATTGTGGGCTACAGGCAGAAAACAAATAATGTCAAAAGGAACTACAGGTCCAAGCATTTGCATTGGCATAGAACTGATGACATGAAGAACTCCTCAAAAACATAAATCGAGAGGAAAATATCTCCCCAGTAATGAATCCACACCTTTTCAGCGAAAGAGCTGCCAGTGTGGAAAAAAAAAAACATCCCCAAATCAAGAACTCACTGCACAAATCTCTTCCTCAGGGAACAGATGACACCTATCACAGGCAGTGTCTCAAAGCACATTGCTTAGGATAGTCTGGGTCATGCTGTAGATGGCAACGTGCACGTTCTAGAGACACATACATGCAGAACAGAACCCCTGGATGGAAATGTGGGCTCAGCTGTTCACACCCTTTAAACAGGCAAGTAGAGCAGGATGGCAATATCTGCTTTCCTATGCTGCAACGGCTCTCTGGTCTGGTATTCATGGATAATATTTCCCAGGTTCAATCTCCAGTCTCACTTGGACTCTTTCAAGGATAAGGACAAGATCTTCAAGAGTGATAGTGTTTTCCTGAAGGAGATGCTTGTCATATGAAAATAGACAAGAACATTCAAATTCATTTCATCCAGGTTTTTTTATTGTCCTCCATGGCTGTTAGAGTACTATTATATTAGCAATTGTGCTGGTACAGCATGGCATAGCTGCTGAGAGAGCTCCCAAAAGCAGCAGTTGGCATTTCAAAGGTGTCAGTATGTGCACTTTATGCATTCATTTTTATTACTGTTAAAGTAATTACCCCTGAAAGATTGTCTATCATTACTGCTTAATAATTTATCCATCAATTTGATAATCAGTAGAACCGACACTGAGCATCAGCCAGATTATTGCCATCAAAATATTTTTAAAAAAACACTTGTTTACTGAGAGGCTATATTGAAGAATTAGGTTTTGCCTAGTTACATCATGATCCAAAAATAACATTTGTAATATGCAGTAAACCTTTTTGCAATATTCCCACTTACATTTATCTTTTTCTACTATACAAGGCAGAAGAAAATGTTTGGTTTTCCATTCAAAAATTGATAATAGTCGCTTTAGTAACTATCCATATCTGACTAATGCTCTGTTTTACTGTGCTTGTAAATGGTTTGTTTTCCCTACTCTCTCCATGACAGAGGTAGAAAACAAAAGCTCTTGGAATATTGCCAGATTTTAAGAGGTGCTCCTCATCTTCTCTTGCCTTCACAGACACTTTTTCTCTTCCTTTCTTACCAGCATGTGGCTGAAAGTCTGTATCCTAAAAGTTCAGTGTTCACATCTGTTCTTAATGAGCAGTAACTCTGGATCAAAACAAGATGAGGAATTTCTCTCTATGAAATGAGAGACATTCAATAAGGAAGTAGAGGGAGAAAAATTTCGAGGATTGAATCAAGATAGAAAGTATACCTGAGGAAGTCAAAGTACAGCAGTTGTCTCTCTAAAACTACATTTTATACAACTTCCATGAGCTGTAAGAAGGGAAAATAATGAGAAGCAGAGATACTGTTTCAATGATGACATTCATGTTTTCATTTAAATTACTTTGTTTTTAAACTAAATAAACATAGTTTAGTTTAAAGAGCAGATATTAAACATACTGCAAAACCAGCAGTGTACAGATGTTTGTGGTAATGAACAGGATTTGAAGAGCCTTGGTGCCTGCCTGTAAGTCACATATGTTTGAACGCCAGACTGTGTCAGAGACACAAACTGTGCTGGAGACTATTGTACCCTTCTAAGCAGAGCCCACATGGTCTAGCAGAGATGAGGTTCCCTATAGCCAAAGATTAGATACCAGTGTGACTTGTAGTTCTTACATTGTGTCTTTGTCTAGTGTATTTAAAGGATATGAATTATTCATTTTACTAGAGGACGCAGGACCAGTTTTCTTCATTATCTCCACTTCCTTCATCTGCCTGGAAGTCTTCCCAGTGCTCTGCCATGGTATCTCCTCACTTGCACCTGTGACAAGTACTCTCGAACAAGTGAGAATGACAACCATTTGCATTTGCTCTTCTGAGTTCTCATGCAGTGGAGAATCTGCCCTACCCTGTCAGAGGCAGCATTTGAGGTCTTACCTCCCAACTCTGCATGGGATATTTTAGTAAGGCATTTCCATCACTGCTTACTCAAATCACACATTTAATCACGCCAAACAGCACATGGGAGATCAGATACAGCCACAAATGATTCAGTTACACTTCCAGAAATGAAGAAGAGTAGAGAAGAGAAGAGAAGAGAAGAGAAGAGAAGAGAAGAGAAGAGAAGAGAAGAGAAGAGAAGAGAAGAGAAGAGAAGAGAAGAGAAGAGAAGAGAAGAGAAGAGAAGAGAAGAGAAGAGAAGAGAAGAGAAGAGAAGAGAAGAGAAGAGAAGAGAAGAGAAGAGAAGAGAAGAGAAGAGAAACTACATGCTTCAATTTGTTGGATTTATGCTGTTAATGAAGCAAGCACACTATTACTAACCTCACTCTTTCAAGAGAACAAAGAACAATGTCAGACCTTGACTGTCAGGAGCAAGCAGGTACCTTCTCTGCCCCTGCACAACAGATTTATCAAGGAGAAAGCCATTCATAGTGGACATGTCAGACAACTACTGCACAGTCTTCTTACAGCTCTTCTACAGCTACTGGTCCTTGCTAGGGCTGTAAGGAAATGACTGGATCATTCCCTAAGCCCTGGACTGAGGTTAACTTGTCTGAATAGGACATGGGAAACTGCTGGATGTGACATGGGAAATTGCTGAATGAGACAAGAGAGATGTGCAAAGCTGACAGCAAGTTACAACACCACAAGGAATGGCCAGGTTACCATGTCACATATCTTTCCTTTACCATCCAAGGGAACGGTATCTGAGAAATGGCCGACATTCACAGATAATTGAAAGGAACTTTTTGGTGAGTAGAGTCTTGCAAGGCCACAGTGTCCAGGGAACCTGTCAGTAATACCAGACAGCAGAATGTGCAGTATCAGTAAGTAAAAGTATTGGGAATAGCAGACTTGGGTATGGATGTAGTGAACTGGGGCCATTTGGGAAAAAAAGGTAATTATGAATGGTTTGCTGATTTGGGATAAGACTGGGTCAGAAAAAAGGATGTTCAAGGGCACTGAGAAGAAGCATCCAGAAACAGTAAAGCTGAACAAGTCTCGCTGATTTTAAACCATTAAAAAAAAAAAAAAAAAAAAAAAAAAAAAACAAACTTTAAAAAATTTAAAACTATTCTTCTCTTTAGAGATTGACAAAATTTTTTCATTTCAATATCCCATGTACAGCCCACATTTGTAATTCTGTGCATCAGAAGATCTCAGCATCTTAAAGGTCCTTACATCCTGGAAGAAGCATGTCTTTCTTAAATGTACTTTACATTGTTCCAGTTTTTCCTGGCTGAAAAAGTCTAGTTCAAAAAGGACTTTGCAATTCTAAATCACCATGTTGTTAGATACTAAACAGTCAGAACAAAATATTCAAGTAATGAGGTACCTGTGGAGAAGTTTGAAACAAAAAGCAAGACAGAAAGATGGCCTGATTTAAAACGAAGACTGCAGTATGTTAGACGCTGACTGTGTGCAATTACTTTGGGTTAAAGTCTGTAAGTTGTCTAAAGGGACTCTGCTGCTGTTGAAAAAGCTATTTGAGCCATGTTTTCCTGCTTACTGATAAACACACAGCCCATAGAGCAATCACTGCTTAGTGTTTCCTTTGGGACCAAGCTATATCTTTGCAAACATTAAAAAAAACATTTAAGCTTTGAATGCTGACACATCATAAAAATAAAAAGTAAACAAACAGAAAAAGCCCTCAAACACATTGAAAGAATGTGAAAAGAGAAGGACATTAAGCTCCCAGCACTCAATTTCTCACTGCAGAGCACTGTGTGGGTTTGTTTCCTTGCTAACACCCAAGATCCAATCCATCGTGTCCTTCAGACCGACACTGACCAACGCACACACTTTCTGCTGTCAAGGACAGGCTCTGTTAACAGTTTTCCTTCTCCAAAACCCAGTTCCCTCCCTTTTGACTTTCCCAGTCTCTGCACATATCCATGCTCTTCCACCTACAGACACCTTCTGGTCATCGCCACCTTGAAGATAACCAATGTCCACCATTTCCAGCTTCTCTCCCCTTTTCTTTGCCCAACTTACTGAAAAAACATGACGTTGGAGCAGTAACTGTGCAGTTTAATATCCACGTCATGTTTTTGCTAAACTCTTTCAACAAATGTTCTTTGGATGTAGATTATATGCAAACTGCAATTTCCTACATAACTGTATAACACCTCCCGCAGTAGAGCCTTGATCCTTTTATCAACAAGATAGCATTATGTGTTAGATCATACTAAAATGCATCATTTTACCTGTCACTCAGGACAAATCATTGCCTGATCATCAACACTGCCCCATGTCTGTATGTCCTGGGGGCTATTTTGTTTCTGTATGCAGCCCGTAGGGATGCAGATATTTTCCTGAGATTTCCCAGTGCTATTATGGAACAATTTCACCAACCTGGTGCTATTTGGAGGTCAAAAAGTGGAATTTTCAAAGGAGCCTGGTGAACAACTCCCTCTGATCTTTCCCTTTTAAAATCTTTAATCTTGGTTTCTCAGAAAAATCCTCCAACTTTGAGTTTTCAATGTGACTGAAAGCAATTACGAATCAAACACTGGATTTTCCTTTTGGACACTGTGCAATAGAATTGCGATGATCTGCTGACATTCTTGTCATACTTAAAAAAGAAAAGAGCATGTTTTTGTAATTTCTTTTGCAGAGACTGTTATAAGATTCCTTGTGTCTCTCACACAGCTCCCTTAATTCCTGTTTTCCAATTAGATCTGATTGCATTCTGTCCATCCAGTGCTGACCAGTAAGAAGCTGGACTTCACATCCAGTTCTCACAGATGTAAATAAAGTCAGATGGTGCAAGTTAATGCTGTCTTGGTGTTTGAGTCCTAAAGAGGAGGAGTACGTGGCAAAAAAGGTATTCCCCATACAAGACCAAAGGGGAAGACCTGCAGACTGTTTGTAGGGCCATAGCTACAGGGCTTATTTACAGCAGAGGCAAAGTCTAGCACAGAGAAACAATAATCTCCACATAGCCCTTAAGAAATTTCAGGAGGAAATAATGATCCCTGGGAAAGTCCTAGCTTTTTTGTACATAGTTTTCATAAGGTGTATCTCTATGTATATTTACAAAAACAGAAACAAAGAAAAGTCTGTATTTTTAATAAAAATGGAGAGGGAAGAGGTCTCCTCCTTAGTGCTACGGAGCATATAATCAGTCTCTTGTCATCCTCCACTGCCAAAGAATTTGCCCTACAGAATCATTCCAGAATGTCATCTTTTATTAAGAAATAGTATTTACAGAACAGTAAGCATCATTTTTTATCTGGCTCTTCTTCACCTGTTTTTTTGTCTAAAGTTTTCTCTTTATGCAGCAGGATTTATATAATGTGAGTGCCATAGCTGTCTTCTATTCAATACACTTCCTATAACTAGAGCATTTCTGCTCAAAAACTATCAGACTGACAGAGTGGCCAAAGCTCCTGTGACACCAAGTGTGAGATCCTACAAGGCACCATAGATACCTCTAAGCCAGGCTATAGATGATCCATCAGAACTGACCAAGGATGATGAGCTACTACCCATCAGCTAAGAACCTGTAAAGGACAAGACGAGTCCCCTAGCTCAAAGAGTCTGCAGGGTGAAATGCATTTCCTCAAATTGTTTCATATGGACCTCACTTCTAAGCTTCTTTTTCATTACTTTCCTGAGGTATGAGGCACATGTCTCACAATGGTATATTTATTTATTTTGTATTCAATGCTCACTGGAGTGAGATGTGTGCTCAGCTGTGAGGCACAGTGTAAGGTCTGTCTGTAAATTTCTATTCTAAAAAGAAATCTGTCCTTTTAATGCTAGCACTAGCTTTCACCCAGCATCCTCACCTACCGCATCAGCTGTTTTTGCTTGCAAGACCCAAACTTTTGTATCAGTAATATTCTAGGTTATATGTGTAGAATACTAGTGACACTGTAAGAAAATGACAATTTACAGCTCAAAATATCTCTTCCCTGGAGATGTAATTACTCTTACACAGAGAAAAAGTATTAGGCCTAATGAACCTTTGAATTTGTGTGTAGATTTTGTGATGATCTTTATATAAGAGTTGATGCCACAGTGCATATCCTTCAGTCCTCCCCTGTCCATGGCCTGTGTATTCCTGATAGCACTACAGAGGATCACAGTGGAAAAGGTGGGCTTCATCTATCAATAAAACTCTTTATCTTTCTGAATGTTTTTACGTATTCCCACACAGACCTAGCTTACCCGATGGGCCCAAAAATATTCTAAAGGGCCACAGAATTTTTTGTTTAGTTGCTTGTCTGACTGCAGTTGCTTGACTCAGACTTCACTTTATTAAGTGTTTAACAAGAGTTATTGTTTCTGGCCATATTGATTTTTTAAAAAGTAATTTTGGAAGATACAAAGACAGATCAATGGATTTTTAGTTCTTCATCCCCCAAAGTGAGTTACTCACTTTTCAGTATATGTTCTGCATACCCATACACAGGGAATTGCCTTCCAACCTAATTTATTCTAGGAATGGTCTTTGGCCTTTGCTGACTTCCAGACAGTCTCTGGGAAATGTTTGAGAGACTGTATTCGGTCCAGGTAAAACCATGCCAAGCACTTTGATTAAAATTTCACAGCAGAGAGGATCAAGTTCCAGTGCTCAGGGATATTCCCTGTCGCTGGTTAGTTACCTAGAAAAGATGTAGACAGAGATGTCGATATTCCCAAAGTCACACAGAAAGTCTGTAACAGACTAGGAACTTCAAGTGCCCACTCTCCTATCTGAGGTTTACTCCCTATCACCTGGTATACTTTTCCTTCATCAAGACGTTTGTTTGTTAGATCATCCAACTTAAACTGAGGTGAAATCTTGAGATGGCTTTTAGTTATTATGGGTCTTGTTGCAATAGTATTTTCACATTCAACTGTTCTTTTATGATAGTAACCTTGAGCCAAGCACAGATCACCTCTTTTGTAAGCAAGATTAAGAGACCTTAGAGGCCACGTGCTTCAGGAGGTGGTGTTGACAAAGTGATTCTCAGGTACTTTTCAGAATCTGGAAGTCAGTGAATAGTTTGCAGTCACAAAAGACTAATAACTTCAAAGACCTTTAAATAAATGCCTTAGAACTAAATTTGGCACCTCACTATACAGTTTTAAATAATCTGCACCCAGATTTATTTGTTTTTATTACTGGACACCTGGTGTATCTCTACAACTTTTTTCAGACAGATGAGCATTTTCTTCGCCTCCCTTCTAGGATGACTGGATGCTGGTAAACTCTCATTTGAAAGTGTTGGGATAAGTAAAATCAGTAGGGCTAACCATAACAAGAGCAAAGTTCTGCCTAATGCTGCCGGCTACTGGATCAGCATGTGTTAACATTGAAAAGACCCTGCAGATAAACTATACTTCACGTTTCATGATTGTTTTGGAAGTCATAATTGGGAGCAAAGTTGTGGTCCTCATTTGGGAATTTACAGTAGTTATTGCTTTGGTATCTACGGGTGAGAAGTACTTTGCCATAATTTCACATGGCAAGGGGACGTGATCTACCTAAAACCATCTGATTTGCCAGGGGCAGACCCAGGAGAGTTTGCTTTGTTAAATGCCAACACACAACCAGCATAACTTCCTTATTTTCCCACTTGGATGAACTATATCCCCATCTTACAAATAAAACCGTTTACTCCTGTGGCTAATCTTTCCCATTGAGTGAGTAATATTAGTTGATTAGGCATTCAGGCTTTGTCTCTTAACATCACTGACAGATGGCCATATTAATGATCTCCCTGTAAGTGGCAATGTAAAGTTGCTGTTCCCTCAGCCCATTGGAGTAAAGAATATTTATTACCCACCTTGCATTTGTTTCCTTTGCAGCTCATGCACTTTGTACCTTTCAAGAAGAGTCCCCGGATGCCTTTGATCAGCTACCCCTGAATGCTGGCTTAGAAGCATTCGGTAGATCAGCATTATATGAAACAGCAAGGACAACTAAACAAGCTGGATAATTTTTCTGTACTAAAAATAAACAGTGAATAACTGTTTACATTTAAATAAGCATATTCAGCATGTTCCCATATTATATACTAATTACTTAATAACTTGAACTTTGTTAAACAGTGTATTTTATAGCATGCAGTCAATCTTTCTTACATCATATTGATGATGCTGACAGCAGCAAACAATTGGTCTGGGCTGTGCTTCAGGTACTCAAGTAAATCTTGATCTCTCTCTCTTCCTCACACACTCATTCAATTAATTTCTCCCTAATTTTAATTGACATTCCTCTTTTTTTCAAGGGTTCCAAAATTTTATTTCCCCAAAGATGCTTTGTCATTCAACTTGGTTCCTAAACCTCTTCCATTTTGCACACTTTGATCTTCCTCTTCTGGCTGCAGATGTATCTTCCCTACATCTTCTTTTCCCTCCAAGTCCCAAACATCCTTTCTGTTTCCAACAATCTCAGTTACCTTGCATTGTTAGAGAGGCAGAATTAGCTGCTCAGGTAGTGGTATAAAATTTCAGTTGCTATTGCTGCTGGGTTAAGGGAGCCCTGTACAAGCCACAGGTTGGAAGATTGCTGCTATTAAGTAGGATAAATGCTACTAATAAGGTCCCATCCATACAAGGGCAGACAATCTATTTCTTGCTGAGAAAAAAGTAACACCTTTGGAAAACACATGTTAAAAAATGCTGCTGCATTAACAAAAATTGAATTGGTGCCTTTCTTTGCCTAGTTGCTTGCCTTACCTCAGGCTCTGTGAAGTTAAGGCTCCATCCAGACCATGTGTTAAATTTCTGGCTTCTCCCATAGTAGAACCTGCATGTCTTGTACAGCTCAAAAACAATAGTAGAAGAGTTCCTTGATCGTGGAAATCTCCCCTCTTAAAAAAAAAAAAAGAAAAGAAAAGAAAAGAAAAAAAAAAAGAAAAAAAAAAGAGTCTACTAATAACAAAGAACAAAAGCATTGTAGTGAATTTATGCCTCACAGAGGGAGCAAAGTTACCCTAGGGATTACTTCAGTCTGTTTGTTCCCTAGAGCCCAGTGACAGAGACAGTTGCACAAAACAATATACTGTCCTTGACTTTTTGCATGTGTGAAAACCCTAAAGCTCAAGACATAATTTCTCCCAGTCAGAGCACTCACTCTGACATTCCTTATGACTGCAATAAGTATTTTAATGTTAAGAACATCTCTTAACTCCTCTTATGTCTTTAAAAAGGCAGTGATTCATTCTTTCAAGCTATGCTTTCAAAAGCAGTGCGTTGCTGGATCTTACAAAAAGCTTTTTTATCAATGAATGGAAAATCATTTGCAGAATTATGTTTCTTGCTGTTGGAAAATCTTCCAAATGATTCTTCTACCCAAAAAAGGAAGTTGAAAATTACAGCAGAATAATTTTAAATAAGTTCTGATTCATAAAGTTTCTCTCATTTTAAATCCTGCTCTTAATTGGGCTGCTGGCATATCTGCGCAGTGAAAGAGCCCTCCAGATCAATGTGAGCTGGGCTAAGTATGCGAGTGTGTGCAATAAAGTCACCACTGGTAAAGACAGATTGCAGCTTTAGCTTTGCTGGAGTGTATCTACCAGGCCTTGTGTTTATGTAATTGGCTATTGTCATTCCACAAGATTTGAGCTCGCTAATGCTGTAAAATGATCAGGAAACTCTCAAAGTGTAACTGCTGCAATATAACGTACAGCACAGTGTCAGCCAGTGAACAACTATAATGTCAATACAACATGGTCAGCTATGAATAGTGTGTCTGCACTTTTGAGCTGGGGTTTTGTTCATTTTATAGTGAATTCCTCATCTACAGTATTCCATTTGTGGATGTTTTAGATAAGGTTGAAATATAATAACAAGTGGCAATCTACATATATTATCAAAAGTCATCATTAATACCACTTCTGTACCAATTCAAGATGATAATGTAAATATGCACTGAAAAATGCTACGAATATGCTCATTTCAATAGCACCTGAAGCCTTGAACACAGATGGAGTTTAATCTGCCAGGCGAGATGTTATGGAAATCTTTAAATCAGACAAGCCTTTTAAATATAAAAGCCTTTTATTAGAAGCTGTTTATTTTAATATTAATTTTTAAATTGTAAAGCAGGCTTCCGAAGAACACAAAACTGAGTTTACAGAGGGTATAAAGGAAGCAAAGAAAAACAAGGTGACTAGCTTTTGCAGTTTTTAACAGGTCATATACCAATTATGCTTGGATATTTAGCCTTATCTGAATCAAAAATTATATATATTTGAGCAAGGTTGATCCCCATACACATGCTTACACCGAGTACAACTTTATCTATTTTCTCTTTTTTGGAGCATAATTGACAATGTACCAGGTTTTCCAGTTTATTTTAGAGCAGAAATAGGATAGAATAGTTCAGTTGGAAAGGATCGACAATGATCATCTAGTCCAACTGCCTGACCACATCAGGGCTGACTAAAAGTCAAAGGATGTTATTAAGGGCATTTTCCAAATGTGTCTTAAACACTGACAGGCTTAGGGCATCAACCACCTCTCTAGGAAGCCTGTTCCACTGTTTGACCACCCTCTCAGTAAAGAAATGCTTACCCATGTCCAATCTAAACCTCCCCTGGCACAGGTTGAGTCGTTCAAATGCACCATAGAATCATAGAACAGTTTGGTGGAAGGGACCTTAAAGACCATCTGGTTCCAATACACCTGCGATGGGCAGGGACATCTTCCACCAGACCAGGTTGCTCAAAGCCCCATCCAACCTGGCCTTGAACACTTCCAGGGATGGGGCATCCACAGCTTCTCTGGGCAACCTGTTCCAACTGCCTCACCACCCTCACTGTGAAGAATTTCTTCCTGATATCTAATCTAAACCTTCCTCTTTCAGCTTAAAGCCATTGTCCCCTGTCCTATCACTCCCTGACCTTGTAAAAAGTCCCTCCCCAACTTTCTTGTCGGCCCCTTTAGGTACTGGAAGGCTGCTCTAAGGTCTCCCCAGAGCCTTCTCTTCTCCAGGCTGAACAACCCCAACTCTCTCAGCCTGTCCTCATAGGAGAGATGCTCCAACCCTCAGATCATCTTCATGGCCCTCCACTGGACTCGCTCCAACAGGTCCATGTCCTTCTTGTGTTGGGGGCCCTAGAGCTGAAGGCAATACCGCAGGGAGGGTCTTGTGAGACCGGAGTAGATCCCCAGAGATCTCAGGATCCCAGGGAGAAGCACCTACCTTTCCCCCTCCTCAGGAAGCCGTAGACAGCAACAAGGTCACCCCTCAGCCTCCTTTTCTTCTAACTAGACAAGCCCAAAGTCCTTAGCCGCTCCTTATAGGACACTCCTTCCAGTCCTTTCACCAGCAAAAAAACATGAATGTCAAACTTCATTTTGAGATAAGTTTCATACAGTGCGTGGTGCAGACCTCCCTTTGTCAGTGGCTATGGAGAGCTTCCAGCCACCTGTAGGACCAGGATGGGGTACAGACTAGGTCTATGTGTGTTTCCTTATCTTTCAGTCAATGTCCTTGTAGAAAGTTGTAATGTTCTCCAGCTGAGTGGTAGAGGAAGGAGAGAACAGGTGCATGCCATGATCTGGTCATGTCCCTGTCTGCAGATGTGACTGTCAGGAGCACCAAAGAACAGAGCAGCCACCCTGCGTTGCCATGGGGCAGCCTCTGCCTCCCTGCCCAGGGTTCTCCCAGCCTCACTTCAAGGCTGTCCAACCCACGTCTCTCTGATGGACAGGAGACACCATCCTGGCCTAACCATGACGCCATCCTCACTGCAACATGGGCCACCACTAGTGTTTTCCCCACTGGGACCTGGATGCTAAGGCTGGTGCCAGGAGCTCCTGTGCTGCCCAGCCCTGGGCTACGTGGGGAAAAACGATGCATGCCTTTGCCGTGGCTGTAGGGAGCTCCCACATCCCACTAAGACTGTAGCAGTGTACGGTTGGGGCTATCTTATCTGTCCTGTAGAGCGCTGACAGCTCTCTGGCTGAGTGTTGGAGGAAGGAGAGGACAGGAGTGTGCCAGGGTCTGGTCGCATCCCTGTCCAGGCGACCGGTTGTAATAGATAGGAGAAGCAACAAGAGAGGAGCAGCCACCCTCCACCGCCATGGGCAGCCCCTGCGCATCCCTCCCCTGCCCTCTCCTGTCAGCTCTTGTTCTCCTGCGTACTCATCTGCCCAACTGGTCTGATGCAGCCCTTTTTGTACACGTCTTGGGCCACCTTAGACACCAACAACTCTGCTGGGACAGAGACACCACCAATGTTCTGTCTGCTGTGACACAGCCATGACACCACCACGGCTGGTTCTAGGAGCTGATGGCTGCCTGCTGTGACATAGCCATGACATCACCGGGGCTGGTGCCTGGAGTTAGTGCTACCTCACTTTAACATGGTTATTATCTTCCACCATTCAGGCAAGAAGAAACAATTAAATAACAAAAATAAATAAATAACTGTCTCCAGTTGCAGTTACAGCTCCTCAAAATGAAATTTCAGGAGGCGTTTCTCTGTGTGAGAACAGCTTTGCTCAGCATTATCTATGCGGTTTGGACAGACATGCCATGAATTTCAGTTCACTGCAATATACTGGAAGTTTGGGGATCAAGAAATATTTCCCTTTTTTATCTTCAATGAATTTTTCTAACATGTAGCTTTCATTCATTTAAAGGATAATTAGAAGTGCAGATTTACTAAGAACCTTTTCCAGAAGTAAAAGTTCAAGTGTATAGCTTGAGTGGTTTTATACTAAACTGTGGTTGTGTCTGACTTTCATTCATGTCGACACCTCAGAACTCGTACAGCTGAAGATAAACAACACATTAGGAACGTGTTTTATAAAGCCTGTCCCTCCTTCAAATTTTATTTGCAAATGATACTCAAGATTCAAAGACTCATTTCAGGTGCTCTCCTCAAATGTTATGCTCCAAGCACCTATTCACTACAGCAGAAGTACATTCCAGGAAAAAAACTAGGGCATACAGCATTTTCTTTTTGCTTTGGGAAATGTTCAGCTGTCTAGCCTGAAGCTCATAATACTTTTAGAGAGAGAAAATATATATTTTAGAAGACACTTCTAAATTTCCCAAGGTCTAAGCTTCATTTCATGCGAATTCTGTGCCATGGCAGTCACAAACTAAGCAGAGAATGTAAACATGTATAAAAAATTGCGCAATAATAAAGAGTATTTTGACTCTTGAATAGTGAGAATGAGTGGTGAGGTTTAGAGTTTATTTCTTTTGAGAAAAATAAAACAAGAAATAGTTGGGGAAAAGCAAAATACACAGAAACCAAAATGGTGCAGTAAATCTGCCATCCATGGGCCCACTTCCAGTTTCTTAGTCTGAAAGAGCATGTTCCCCTTTACGTGCTTTCCCGTGTATACTTACCTTTAGTCCTTACTTTTCCTGTTCTGGATAGACTATACTGCCTGTTCCGATGTCAGTGTCATCAGATCCATGTACGTACAGAGGAAATTGGATATTTTCTGGAAACATCACTTTTACAATATATAAGGACAATGTATATCAGTATGTACACTTTAAAAAACTTCACTGGTTTTGTTCAGCTGAGCATGAATTTAGCACTGTAGTGACAAAAACGTTATTCTACAATTTCCAGAAACATCAGTCAAGTTGGGACAATATTCATTTCATCTGCTACTGGAATTATGGGAAAAGCAGAAATCACTTCCCTAAGGGCCAAAACTGGCTCTGTCACACGGCTTGGACAAGAAGAAGCCCCATAACAGAAGTTTGGTCTGGCAAATAGCAAAGTCTCATTGAATCTGCACAGACATGCCAGCTTCTCTCTCTAGCTTTGCTTCCTCCCCTCTTCCAATCTGTCTAGTAAGTGAAGGAAACTCATTAACAATTAATCAGCTTCTTTTGGTCTCCAACGCCTGTGCGTGTTTTGGAAGGCTTCTAATTACAGATGGCTTCATTTAAGAATGCATTAAATGCTCTACAGATTTGAAAGGAATTCATCACAGTATAATTAGGTTGATAACTCTTTGGTCATCAAGTGGCCTGCCATTTCCCTCCCTAATGGTGGTTTAGATAACGATACTGAAAAATGTAATAGCTGTCTCTAATGACTGACCCAAGACGTTTAGACATTGCTTAGAAGAAATTGCTTGCAGGTCACAATTTTTTACTCATCACTAACAATTTCTGGTCTTACTGTCATCAGAGACAGCTATCAGTCAAAAAATACTTTTGACTCATAAGCAACGTGCAGGTTCCTCCAGTGGGACAGTGCAATGGGACAGTATCTGGATTAGGAAGCCCTGCACAGGAAGGGGACACAGAGTCAATAGGTGTAGTTCAATACCCATCTATTACATTCCTGTCCTCAGGCTGCGAGTTGGACTCTGGTCCATTCCTACGCACAGCAGGAA
>NW_009628196.1:62955-144246 GCF_000690535.1 Cariama cristata | reverse complement strand
AGCTCAAGCCAATAAAAATCCGTAGAGGCATAATTTATTGCATTTCCACAGTAGGGACAGCCTCATGATCCTTTTGGAAACTCAGCGAGTAACATTTAATTTCAGTGGCCAATCCACAAAAGTAAGTGAGAGGAGAAGAGAAAGAAATGGAGACTTGGTTCAGCCCAAAGACTATTATTCTTTTCAATCAAAGAAACCAACAGGAAAACCTCTCAGAATAATCCATTTTGCACCAGACTAAAACATGTTTCATTTAGTTTTAAGTTACCATGAGTTACACTTCAGATATTTGGGTCCCGGAACAGGTACAGCACCCATAACATTTAAAAAAAAAAAAAAAAATCTATTTTTTCATTTATGTCAAAATAATAATTTTTAACATTTAAGCCATTCCTCCCACTTCTTGGTAAAGCTACTTGATAGAGTTTCACAGAAAACTTCATTTCCCCTGCAACTCATTTTCAAGCAAATTCAATAAATGTACACAGAACTTGCCTGCTTGACTTCCCCAGAAAAAAATTTCAAGTCAGGATTCTCTGGCCCACTGTTAAAAACAGCCTGTTTCCATAGCTGTCACTTCCTTTGCAGTGAAGGAGTCTGAAACATCCCTAATGCCTCACCACATCTATTAAGCTTCTCCTGGCTGGCTGGCACAGTGCTTGCAGTGCCGAATGCAGACAGGAGTTAGGAGCAGCCTTGTCTGCTGCAGTTCTGACTCACTTTCTTGGCCCAGCTTCAATCAGTTGGGGAATTCCCTGGAGGATGGATGTGTTGGCATCACAGCTCCTTTGCAACATTTAAAGGTTAAAGATGCCCAGAGATACCAGTGGAAGATGTCTTCCTGCAACCACCTTCATGGAAGTCAGAAAAGCCTTTCTAGATGCCAGCACCAAGGGCACCAGAGAAGGACTCTACATAGCAAGCTGTAGACATCCTTCTGCCAGCAGACTGGTGTAAGAGTCTGTTCAGCCTGTTTCAACCCACTTGTGTCTGTATTTTTGCCCACAGAGCAAAAAAAAATCTTTTGAAATCCAAGCTAGGCAGGAATAAGCATTTTGCCTAGCAGAGACAACCTCAGGACTTCTAGAAGTGCCCTGAAGGTAACGAGAGACAGCGGAGAGCCACAAAGCACTCACCGGGCTGCAGCCAAACCAGATCCATGTCCCTCCAGCATTGTTTGTACACCCTGCATATGGCAAGGGTGCGGGGCTGGACTGAGACAGAACTCCCAACCTCAGCAACAGTCTCCTTCTCATCACCCTTCAGTGTCCAAGACCACGAAGTCTTCTGAGAATTAAAAAAAAAACCTTTCTACCATTGACAACTAGACTCCAGTCTAGACTGGAGTTGGGCAACAAGTCTTAGTTAAGCCATTTCTCATCCAGATATGGAAATCAGGCTGGTGAGTTTGTCTTGATTGTATTATGTTGCTTTTCTGACAGAAAAACAGATTAACTATTTCATACCCACATTTTCATAGTGAAATATTTCAATGTAAAATCAAAATAATATAACTGTAGTTCTGAAGTTTTATTTTAACACCTGAATACACCTAAAAGTGCAGTTACTTTGACTTGAACATAATGCTTTGCCTAGTTCAAAACCCATTGTTTTGAATGTTCTCTTTTGGGTTTTGTTCCTTGTTTATTCTGTTGATATCCAGACAAGACTTTTTTCTGAAATGAAGAATTCTATAATCTTTTAGGAAAAATGTTAGACCACATAACTTCGAGGAGAAATGTCACAGAGGGTTTTGTGCAGTTTTGCCTTAGTCGTCACTGGTTTACACAGTTCTAAAGATTTGCTCCTAAGCCTGCAGCCACTGGTAGCACTGTATAATCTTGCATCTCCATTTACTGCAATGTCCAGGAAAACGATGACCCAGATGTGTTGAGTAGGGCAGACAAAGTCAATGGTTTCTTCTAGCCACCTTTGTTCACGACCTCGCACCCTACTGTAACAGCTCAGTGTGCTCCATGTGCAGTGTTAGTCACACACTAGTTATCACAGCTTCTATCCTTTGTAAATTGTGCAAAGGATACAAGCCATTCATAGTGAACTTCAGGAAACCCACTCTCTGTTGACTCTCTCACTGGCCTAAATTCTGTGGACAAACAATCACAGCTGGCCCTGAGTCTGCAGAATAAAAAGACAAAGAGGGAAGAACACCTGAAAAAACTACACCAAGCAGTAGATCAAGGTAGAATTCTTCAGTGAGAGCCTAGGCTTTTTCACTCCTACATTGGGGAATTATAATTTCAGAACACTGTGTGTTTCAGGGTAAGTGATCGTGGTTTATGCTACATGAGAAAAGGTGCAGAAGATACAGCCACTCAGATTAAAGCCCTCAGATTAATTCATACCCATGGGTCAGCTGGGGATGAATGAAACCAATTGATTGAAAACAAGAACCAGGCTAAACAACACATCACTTCCAACCTACACAAAATCCAAACTTGAAACAGTTGAAAGCTATTTAGTAAGCAATACTGCTTCTGCCTTTTGCCTCAGCACCATCTATCTCTGGTGTTTAAAGACATGAAGACAAAGTCTGGAACAGGTACATGGAGCATTTGTTGATTCCATGGGAATGGAACAGACCTTTGGTCATCCAGGACATCAATAATCCGTTGTGTGAGCAGCCAAGAAGCAAAATGTTACTGATTCTTGTAACTTGAGCAAAAAGCAAATTGACCTGCTCTGGTTTTAGTACTTTGATAGATTCTCCTATTCAATTATTGATTGTAAGGAGAGGAAGGAAAAAAAAAAATACAGGGACAGTCATGCAGGCTCTGAGATACCCTGCAAGGCAGCATGAGGCAGGGTGCAGAACACACCTGCAACTTCAGTAAATGCAAATGTTGGTTTAGCACTTGCTGGAGCAATGGGGAGGAGGATACTGTCACTAAATCCCCTCAGAGATGCTGATAAGTCCATACCCCATGGAAGGAAGGAAATGTGGAAGATGTTGTTGGGATAACAGAAGGACAGCAAGCTTATAGACCTGCAACAGGGAAAAGAGGACGCAAGAGAAGAGTTGGGGAAGTTGTCAAAGCAGTCAGGAAGTTTTGCAATGAGGATATTAGATAATTTCTGAATTCATCTTATACTTTAATAAAATATTACCAACTTAGGATATGTTATTAATCTATTTTTCATCCTCCTTATTTTTGTTGTTGATATCAAGGCAGTGTTCTTTTATTGGCACAACATGCATCCATGCATTCAGAGGTCAGGGGATTCAGGTTTTTTTTCCTCTAGTTTGGCAATATTTCACTGCACTGACAGGTGTTTTTTTCTAGAGGGACATTTAAGTGAATTGATTCTGAATCTTTGACATTGTAATCAATATATATAAGAGAAAACATTAACTCACAACCGCCAGTTTCTGCTGTGATCGTGGTTTTCTTCCTTAGTACCAGATAAGATCAGTCACTATCTAAATGAAATGTGCTGGGTAAACACATTTTACCTAAAAGCAAGGCTCTACCAACACAAACAAGGATATAAGGATCCGGGATCCTGAGTCTATCTAGTTCTATAGTGTCCCAGACAATGGAGGCCTCCCACCTCCTCTGCACTTTGAGTTCTCCCCTGAGCACCTGCCCAGTCCATTGGACTGAAAGAAGACTGGTCATGAGTCACATGAAGGAAGAAGAGACTAATCTCCCTCCTTCTGGCTGTGAACAAAAGTAGGCAAGACATACCTGCCTGTCCATTCAGAGCAATTTTATTCCCCCTTTTCCTCGAAGTGTATCATTACCCTTATGCATTGCTTCCCAGCACTGACTTCTACACATAGCTCTCTGCAGTGACAAATGGGAGTGTGAGATTGAGTTGTTATCATGGAGAGTGGCCAGAATTAAAGCAACTTTTGTATTGCCAAGGCTCATACAGGTCATTATGTGTCACTAATTAGCCAAATAACAAATGTAACTCCGTCAGCATGAAGAGCTGTTGTTGTTTTCACTTGCTTTTCAATTACTGCTCTATGGGTAGGGACAAAGTGTGTGAAATATGAGGTTATTGTTTTGTATATTTAATGTCCCCGTGATAAAGGATGAGTCATAGCATCACAGAATGGTTTGGGTTGGAAGGGAGCTTAAAGACCATCTAGTTCCAACCCCCCCGCCATGGGCAGGGACACCTTCCACTAGACCAAGTTGCTCAAAGCCCCATCCAACCTGGCCTTGTCGGGCTCAGTTCTCAAAACTCAAAGGGAACATGGGAAAGGCGACATTGAGGCTGCATCTGTATCAGGAAATTAAGTATTGCCAGACCCAAGCACTGGAAATCAATCTCCTATACTGCTACCTTGCTGGACTACTTCGTCACCAATCTTTCCTCTCCACCACCAGTCCTTTCTGAAGCACAGACACAGACCACAGACCATTACATGTGTCCCCCCTGTTGTGGTGGTCAGACACACCTGATAGTGTGATATGTTGCCTCTTCCATGCAAGCTGGCCTCAAAGCTGGTGGATGGACACTGGTGTGGTGTCTGCCACTGGATGTATTGGGTTTTTTGCCTCCACTGCCACTTCCTCTTAAGAAACGGTGCTGCACATTGCACCTCTATCAAAGTTTTCAGCTATCTTCCTCTTTCCAGGCTAAATGGCCACTTTGTTATGTTTATGCTGTTTGTTGGCTTTTAGCCTTAACTTCCTTGGTGGTCACACCCCACTGCTTGCTTCTTCTCTCCTGGTTTTCCAATTGTATGTGTCCTAGATGTTGTTTTGTCAGGCTGAACAAACCAGCCCTGGCTAATCTGCCTCCTGTGAAAGACTCATCCTCCTGATCACCAATGAATCTAGAAGTAAAGCAATGATATGGATCAAGAGCAGCCTCCCCTTCTGCCATGGAAACAAGAAGTCCAAGTTTCATAGACCTTTGTCTCCAGAGAGTGAATGATGTTAATAAATAAATGTCATTCCCTGACATCAGATCTGAATACCTCTAGTCAATGAAGAAAATCTTACTCTATGCACTGACAGGACTTTACCATTTTCTCTTGCTTCACATATAGTAGTAGAGATCTTAAAATACTTTCCTAAAACTGTAAGCAAAGAGTAGGCAGGAATTCAACATGTCCCTTGGGTTGGACTTCTCAATCAAGGAAGAGACTGCTGACTACCTTAGTAGCCCAAATTCTTTAAAGTTTGCGTTTTTAGCTGCTACTATATTTGTCACATTTTGTTTGAACTTGTTAAAAGTCAATACTACCAAAAACTGGACTTCTTATAAAAAAACTAGTGACTTCCTTTCACTGCAGTTCTCAGAGTTTCTTTTCGTTTCATCACTTAGGAGAAATATTGTCTCTACCTTTCCAAATTACATTTTTGATTCTAACATATAAGATTTTTAAGTATTTCTCCAATCCTCCTCAGTTGAGTATTTGCAGGCACATCCATTTCTACACACAACCACCGTCACACATTTGCACCAGATAATGAATACTTGAGTGTTCTTCATTATAGAGAGGCAGAAGTCAAAAGTCGCGAACTAAGCAGCTGCTGATTAAGACTACTCTGTTGGGAGCCCTGAACCTCTCCACAGTTCTCTAAGAGACAAAACAGGGAATGGCGTTTGAGCATCGTGTTGCATCATGTTGTAACACTGGAGAGGCCTTCTAAATAGCTGGGAGTAAGCACTTATGGAAAGGGTCAGAACCGGGTTGCTGTCATTACTTCAATGGATTGTGCAAGCAAAAGGTTGAATTTGGTTAAAAATAACTCAGAGTGCATGCTCCAAATCCTCATTTGCCAATGGAAAGGGATATTTTACATTTGCAAAATCTGCAAGTGCATTTAAGAATGTTATTAGCATCCTAAATGCTAATCTCACACCGGAAAATTAAGCTGTACTAGTGAACACATTTGAGCGCTAAAACCCAGTTGTCTATATACTGTTAAATTATTAGAATGGTCCCTGGCCAAATGTAATTCCCCCAGACAACTCCTGAATATAGTTCAGAAGTTAACATAAGGCAGAAACTATTCCTAATTGGCACTTTGGATGCAGTCGCCCTGCTTTGAAGGTTAAGATAGTTTAATAGCATAGATACAGGTCATTCCGTGCCAGTTGGCTTCAAGCACCCGATTCTATTCTCTCACCATTTAATTAGCTAGTGAAGATTCAGCCAAGCCCACCAAAACGATCTCTTTTATTTCTTTGTCTTTCGTTATTAGACAAATACTAAATATGAATACTTCAAACTTCTTGCTAGGTACGTAAATCAATTTACAGGGTTTAAGGAGGAGTCTGAGTCATGGGAAATACAAAGAAAATAGTCCACAATCAATCAAGCAGCCTGCAGCAGAGGGACTTGGCTCTACGCCTCTCACAGCCTAGGTTAGGTAAGTATACGCTACTGGACCTTACCTAGCCCAGTTTTCCCTTTCACTAGACTAACCTCTCTTTGATTGCCTGGCTACAGGTTTCTTGCTTATTTTACAATATTTTAGCATTTATACTGGTTTCGTGTTATTTATTTAGGAAGTTTGAGTGGAAAACCAACGTTTTTCATATCTGTTTGCTCAGAGTATTTTCACATGTATGCACTGAAGCAAGTCAAATGAGCAGTGAGGCTCTTTTCCCAATTTTCCACTCTTTACCTCCTTGAATACACTAGAGAAAATATCAAGTTTGTGTATATTAGTCCATCCCTAATAGTTAACCTTAATGTGTGGAAAGGGCACTTGGGGATTCTAACTGTCTTATGATTTTTTGTTGATTATGGTAAAGTAATTCAAGGCACTTCACACCCAGCAATAACCAGAACATGAGAAGGAAAAAGTACAGATCAAGCTATTGGTATCAAGATAGATGTGTGCAGCCTGAGGTGTTTTCTTCCTCTCCCATAACTCGCTCAGCAATCAAGACATATTCAATGCCTATTTAAAATAAAATAATTAAAAAGCCTACTGTTTTGCCAACTCTTCTTCACTTCCATTGCTCTAAATTATGCTGTTTTCCCTGCATAATTAGTGGTATGAGCATAACCTATTAATTCCAATCCAGCTGCCCACTGGTTACTACCAAGGATCATTTGCTCATGAAGGATACGTGCCTCTGCTCATTTGCAGACATATAAATGCATGACGTTCTGCTCCTTTCCCAAAGGGGAAAAACAGTGCAGCGTCTTCCATCAGAATTGCCACTCTCTCGCCTCCTGTTACTGCTAATTTGGCTAGAAGAACTGCGACTGTTGAGATTTAAAGGCTTGAGGAAATTCAGCCATCCTGTTGTTCGCGGAGCTAATAAGCCAAACAAGTCCACATGCTAACTCAGGTGGCTTAATCCTGCAGTCCATCCCCAGTGGAAGTCAGTGGAAAGAAGCCAAAGAAGCCTGTGAAAGTTTGATTATTTCTGAACGCACGACTAGTAGTCAGTCTGCCTGCATGTGACCAGCCACCAAGAAATAAACATTGATTAAGCTCTGGTCTTATTTAGGAAGTTTAGTGCTGGCCAGAGCAGTTGAGATGGGATGAGGTTGAGCAGGTTGAAAAAAAAATCCCTGTACACGTTCACATTGTTGTCTATGCTCCTTCAACATGATAGAGAAAGGTGTCCAGAGATGTGTCTGTACAGAAAATCCTGTTCAATAGACAAGTAAGTATTTCACGAAATCACATCAGAGAGATTCAAGGGGAGTAAAGAGTCAAGCAGGATAGCTCTTATGACATTTGAATGCCCAGTTTCATAATTTTTAGAATAAAAACTTACCATTTTACCTTGTAGGAACCATCTCACATTTTATAGTTTTGAAATGTTGTATTTTACAATAATAAAAGTAGAGAGTGACCTGTTTTGACTGAAGTGAAACTACTCTTTTTACACCTCAGAACTTCACTGAAATGTTTAAAGGGAGGACAAATTTCAGAAATCATCTAAAAAACCCATGATTTCCCTTTGTTCCATGCATCCCATGAACACATCCTATAGAGAGAGAAAGCATGACATCACTGTCTATAAGCCAGGGGAACTGACACATGTTCCCTAAGGAAATAATTAGGAGTAGTTAGATGAAATATATCAAAGGAAATGCCAGGTGGTTGTTAGTAAATCTTTATGTCTCCATGGAGCAAGTCAACAGAAAATGAGAGGAGATCTAAGTTTGAATCACAAAGGAATTCATCTCAGCCCCTTAAACATATGCATGATGCTATCAGGATTGCTAGAAGTGGAAAAGCCCTGAAGTTCTCCCAGTTACCCACTGTAAAACACCGCCCAGCCAGTCTGAACAGCAAACAACTGGTGTGCAGAAGACAAAGGCAGGCAGCATAGAAGGGATCAAACATCGATTTTCTATTTTCACATCCTTCCTCTCACAGTGCACTGTGGGACATTCTGCTTGGAAACATTTTTTTCAGGACTGTTTTAAACTTTATTTTGGGACAGGAAATGGAAATTTCCTGAGAAATGAAATTTCCAAGTGTGTTTTGACCATCTGTAGTGATGATAAGTTCCAGGAAATTTGGCACCTTGGGACCTGCTCATCACCACTGTGTATTTTACCACCATGGCACAAACCAATATGCACAACATAACACAAACCAGTTGTGCCACAGTGTGGAACAAACCTGCTTTCTTCTGAAATACAACCTACAGTCATAGTCACCACCTCAACACTTTGAGTGACAACCTCATCCCATCAAAGTCAAACAGAAGTTTCTCCCATTCAGCTGAAGTAAGCTGAGATTTTATTCTCCGTTCACAACGGAAAATGCATTACCTTTCTTGCCTCTGGCAATCTGTAGCATTACTCTAAAGAGTCAGTCAAGATCCATTTAGCTTACTGCTCTGAAACAGAACTTTTTACTTCTGGACTTTCCTTCCTGGCATTTGTGACCAGCTGCTGCAGGGAGCTCTCTAATGCTCTTCCCAAAGCAGAGTTTGCTAGAACAGAAGCCTTTGGCCTTGGCATAAGCACTGGAGATTATAGTCTGCTCCCGCGCCTGCGCAATGTATTTTACAAAGTCCCAGCCATCTGGGCAGAGAAAGCACTTCCTCGGAAAGGAATGCATCCCCCACTGTGAGCAAGTTCTAAAAAGGAGTTGGATATTGAATGCTAAGTATTAAAAATATGCATCAACAATTTCTCCACCTGAAAAGATGATGACTATACTCCGCAGCAATGCTTTCCCCCTCCATGCTTTTGCATTTGTCAGGTTGCTTCTCTAACTCTGTCTAGCACACACAGCAAATCCTTTTTCATCCCGCCTCAGTGCCTCCATGCCTTGCACAAAGACAATGTTCCTATAAAGCCACTTATGTTCTCTGAAGGGTGGAATTAGAGCCATGGTCCATCACTACAGCAAGAGGAGAGACGAGCAACCTACTGATAAGGTATGCTCCTTCCCCATCTATTCCATAGGATCATAAGGTACTTTTTCTTATGGTAACTGCAAGCAGTTCAAGATAGATTTAATAACAGCAAGAATTATTTAGATTTTGAGTTAAAAGTCTTTTCTGCTAAAGATGTTTCGTGTCCTTAAGACCTTGGCTTGAGCTAAGCTCCCTCTGCTTGTGGCAACTCTACATTAATGTTTCAGGTGGGATACCTGTAACTCGTATTTGTCCAGTGATTCATGTCAAAGATGTTTTGAAATCCCTCAAGAGAACCATATAGATGAGACTTATCAAGGAATGGAACTAGATGAATTTTCTTTTGACTTTTTTTAGTAAGAAGACACTGGTTTATTTATAAAAGAAGTTTATTGGTGAAAGTGTCCCCAAAGAACAGTATAGATTTTTTTTTGTATCAACAATGGATTTTTTTCTGGCCATAATAGAAGATGTAAGAACAGTCTGGTGCTCAAGGCATTCAACTTTGATGTGACTGACAGGACTACAGCAACCTGGTGCAAACCAGAGCTAAAAACTGGAGCCACTTCAGCCCCATCCCAACACAGTCCACAGCCAGTATCTGAGAATTCACACTCAGATACTCAAATATCCTCCAAAAGCTGCTGACATTTCCCAGAGCAGATTGGGAAGCTTTCTAACTTCTTCCCATTGTAGAAACACTTTTTCCTGTTCCTCTCCATTAAGAGAATGTATTAAGCTATCTATCAACATGAACTCTCTCCCACAACTGAGCTGGGCATGAAAGTGCTATTTCCATGCCCTCTCATACCATATTTGCAGAGCAGGCACAAGACCAAGTGCTTCATTGGAGTGAGATTCACTAATCTTTCACCTAAGCTTGAACACATTTTTATATACTGAACCACATCCCAGCTCCCGCATTCTCCCTGCAGATGACACAGAGGGACAATCCCAAGAGAAGAAACATGGCTCCAAATTAGAAGCCCAAAGCTGATGCCTCCAGCACACCTCCTACCAAAGACCAGCTCATGTTGCTACACCACAGATCCTTCTTTTCCTCCTCTCCTGATTTGCTTCACCTTGAGCACTTCACATATGAGCTTTTCCACTTAAACAGTGGTTAACACGAAATTGTTTTCATTAACAGAAAAGGCCTCCGGAGTAACTGATTCCTCCATTAGACAGAACAAGGTACGTGTAATAGTGACTACAACTGGGTACTATATGACAGCAGGGTGATAAAAATATTAAAGAAATAAATTACTAGATATAAAAACTTTATTTAGGATAAGTCTTAGAATGTGCTTTTAAAAGCAATAATAGCAATTATAATTAATGAATGCACTGCCAAGTATTGACCAAAAGATACTTACAAGTTCACCTTTCATTTCCTCAATGCCTGACTACTCAATTTGTTTTCTTATTAAAATCCAAGGGCTTTGTGAAAATGCCTTTGAAAACAACCATCAGGATACAACTACTTCTTGTAAAAAAAAAGAGCAAGAATCAAATTTTATGCACCATTTCCCTGTTAATACCTATTGTTTTAAAAGGTTTGTATGATATTTTAAAATCAATGCCAAGTCAAAAAAAGAAGTACTGTCATATTTCCCTGTCAGATAAATTACAAATTTGAAGACAATTGTATAGCCAATGAAACAATTCTGGGATCTGCAAAAGGTCTGACTTGGGAAACCCTAAAATTACCACAGTAAAGTTATTTGAAGAATAAGTAGAACAAGGGTCAATTAAGAGAAGAGGATCAATAACATGATAGTTAGCTGTAACCACTGAATAACAAAGGATCAGACTATGTTGTCCAAAGGATAAACCCAAATATTGATGAAATACAGAGAAAAAAAACATAGATTTGTAAATCAGAATTCATAGAATTAATTTAAATCATGATTTTCCTGGCATAATTTTCCTTTTGTTGTTTCCACTAATAGCATTTTATGCTGTTGTATGCAAGGAAGAATATATAAATCACCCAGATTTTGCACAAAAGCACGCTGGGGTGGGTCTATCCTTCCCACTCCTTCCACAAATATTCCCAGAAGGGACATTCAGCATCCTTCATCAGTGCTCACATCGCACTATATGCTTGGGTGAGCCATCAGTAACAAGGAGTGAAACCTTGAGCTTAACACACGTAAATCGCTATTGCATGAGCCAAAACATGCTCAGTAAAGAAGACTGTAGTGATCCAGGTGGTAAAGGAAGACAGAAAGATACCTCCAGCACAGATTCAGACCAGTTTTGAGAAATGAGGCACAAGGAAGTCTTGCTTCCATCTAGAGCAAGCCCAGAGAATATTTGCAAATTATGGAAACGTGGTGATGGATGCAATTAAATATACTAGTAAGGTTGTCTTACCTGCTGACAGGTCAATACACAGTATTATTTGCATTAAGTTTGTCCCTGCAGATGAGGCCTATTCAGCAAAGGGAAATTTTACAAAAATTGAAAGTGTTTCTCTTTCCTTTGTAGCAGAGGACATGCATCATACAGGTATTTTCAATGCATAAATCCTCTCCTATTACCAGTCCCTACATTATCAGTAATGCCCTTTCCTGTGGGACCCTGAAGTTTCCAGAGCCTTCAGATGGAACTGTGCTCTTTTGCTCTTAAAGTGAGCACCCAAAAAAGGCATTAATGCAACTTCTAGTCTTTTTGCTGTTGGTTTGCTAGCAATCTCCTGAAAGTTTGCAACTCACATTACGTGGCATGGAACCTTTGAACTACCTGTCCGTAACACACTTTGCATGTGATTATGAAACAAACAGATTTTGGTCTCTCACTGTCCCTTCCATTCCAATATGCTCTTACGTCATGAGAAATTACTTCATTAAATTATATACCACATTGTCAAACAACGGTTCTTTCCCATTTTTACCTCTGTCCCAGATATGTTGGACCAAAAGGTTTCCCTTGCTAATTAGAATATGAACAGCAGTGCTTGACATGTGGGCTTTGCTTCCATGTGCAGTTGCCAGATGGACTGGAGCAGAAGATGTCTAAGCATGTGACTGCAAAAGCAAGCAAAGGAAATACACAGCCTCCTTAAAAATGGAAACATTCTCTGCAGGGAGGTATTACCCTTTCTATACAAATGTATCTGGGCTTCTGGAAATGGGCAAACTGTGGCAGGGATACATTATGGGCCTTACCTATGGTGCCTGGCAAGACAGGAGGAGCTGAGTCCACAAAGCTTACAACTCCTAAGTCCAAGCCTTTGCTTTATATTGCTGCCACTGCTATGGGAGTTAAGGGGAACTGTGTGTGAGTAAAGATGGTAAAAGTTCTTGGGAAAATACTGGGTTTCTCCAAACTTCTTCCCAGTGCAGTGAAGCCAACATGGCAAGAGCTCTGACGCTGAATGTTGAACAAAAGAAACAGTACTCTCCCAAAATAAGAGTATTTCCTCCAGAAGAGTCACTGCTGCTACTGTATACGTCTCCAAAAATATGACTTTCCCTGTTCTGGTTTGGCTGCGATAACCTCTGAACTAGGGTTTGAAAGGCTATTAGCCTCATCCCTTCCTCAACTTGGTCTGTTCACATACATCGAGTGTGGGCAGGTGTTCAGATTTTTCCTCCTGAAATAGATTTGAAGTAGAACTTTCATATCCTAGCTCGATTCAGTAAGTCTTCTATTATCATGCACTAACTTGCAGATGAAATGGGGGGCAGACTTCCTAACTTCTTCAAGCTATCTCTCTAACTGCTCCTCTTGCCCCATTGAAACACATAACCATTTTTTTTTCTGTTCAACCTTCCAACAAGTACCAAATAAACATACTAGCAACTGAAAAGCCAACGAAGACTCAGCTCTGACTTTTTTCTACTATATGTATTTTATTTGTCCTTTAACACCCAACTACAAAGTGAGTGATGACAGATGATTTTTCAATTTGAATCACGATCACTGTTAGATGTTAAAGGACAAAGGAAATAAATCATTCTGAAAAGACATAAGGCGGTGATGGTGTTTTCATCATTCAAAACTCTTTCCAAGTTGTTGGCAAATAAAAGTCTTCCTTGACGATGGTGTTTTCATGGTCTTTACCTCTCCTTGAGGAGGAACTCCACTTGATGGCTTCAAGTTTTTGTTTTCAGTAGCCTGGTGATTTTTCAGGGGAAAAAGGTCAAAAAACATTGCATAACATTAAAAAGAAAGCTGTGACTAAGAAATAAAAGTGCAAGTGCAGGGAAGAGGAATTTTATGCGCTTTGGAATATCTGTAAGAGGAAAAAAGTCCCTTGTCAGACTAGGTTTTCCTTGCAAACTCAAGGAAAACAAATCAAATTCAGTTCCCATCAAGCTAGGTTCTGAAGTTTTTGCTACAAGGTACCTGTCAACAAACCATGCAAGTCTGTGTCATCTCCATTTGTGACCATCTGTTGGAAAGCTGAAGGTGTTGGATGCAGTAGAGTTTTCCAATACTAACGCATCTTCTTTCGAGTTCTGCCTCTAAATCAGTGAATCATTGAGATTACATCCTTCAGCCATTACAAACCATGGTTAGGAATAAGGTTTTAAAGATGAAAAATGTGCATCATATTTTTCTACAAACTATTCTGTTGCTGACCTACTAAGCATTAGCATTGTCAGAACCTTCTTTGGTTCATATTTGGTGTCCAGCAATGCAAAGCATTTCATCTGAGTTTCATTACAGAAGGTGAAAATAAAAATGTTCTGCACTTTAACAGACTTTCCGTAGCCTCCTGAAGTTGCTTTAGAACATAGAACAGCACAAATTATCCAGTTTTACAGCTGAATGATCCAAAAGTCTGAGTAACTCCAAGTGTTTATACTCTCCACGTCTCCAGGATCATAAACATGCAAAGTCAGTTGTGGTATCACAGATTAAAAGATCAGTCTTATATCATGTGCAGTGTTCCACATTGCTTTACTATAGCATTAATGTAAGACAACTTGTCATGCTCTAGCACAGACAGTGGATCCCTTACGCTGATACTGGTCCCATTCGAGCCCCTTTAAGCTTGACAGCCAAGAAATGTAGCTCCCTGTAAGTTGGTGTCCTGGTTTCAGCTGGGATAGTTAATTTTCTTCTTAGTAGTTGGTACAGTGTGTTTTGGATTTAGTGTGAGAATAATGTTGATAACACATTGATGTTTTAGTTGTTGCTAACTAGTGCTTATCCTAAGTCAAAGATTTTCAGTTTCCCATGTTCTGCCGGCAAGCAGGTGTACAAGAAGCTGGGAGGAAGCATAGCCAGGAGAGCTGACTCAAACTAGCCGAAGGGATATTCCATACCATAGAATGTCACACTCAGGATATAAACTGGGAGAGTTGGCCAGGAGGTGCTGATCACTGCTTGGGGATCACTGCTTGGGTGTCGATCAGCAGGTGGTGAGCAATTGCACTGTGCATCACTTGTCTTTCTTGCATTTTAGTCTTTTGTTATATTCCTTTTCATCACAACTATTATTATTGTTATTATTATGTTTTATTATTATTGTTAGTATTATATTTTAATTTGGTTATTAACCTGTTCTTATCTTAACCCACAAGTTTTACTTTTTTTTTGATTCTCCGCCCCATCCCAGTGGGAGCAGGGAGAAGTGAGTGAGTGGCTGCGTCGTGTCTGGATGCTGGCTGGGCTTAAACCACGACACTCGGTTATTCTGCCTAAATGACAGACGAGGCCCTCCAGCAAGGCACAGGAAGGTGGAGATATTTCAGGCTTTGCAGGGATATTTTTACCCTGTGAAGACTGTAGAGCAGACTGCGGGTTACCTTCAGGTTCCGGAACAGACTCAAAAATCCTGTAATAACTGTTGCTATTAAATTACAGTATAAATATAAATAAAAGCCTGCCTTACACCAGCATATTTCCAGAAATCTTGGAATCAACTTGCTGCCTTTTGCTTGGGGATCACAAATATTTATTGATACCTTAACAAAAAAGCCCTGGTTTTATAAGCAAAGGTATCACAACATAAATCACAAACCAGACAGTAAGTGAAATCTGTACAGACAGTTTTGGTCATTAACTTCTATTGACAAACCCATTTGATAAAATTATCATCTGTTGCAGGGAATGGGCAGAGACATAGTTTACCACTGCAGTTTTTTTCACTCATCACCACATGTAAATCCTCAAGCTCAAATATAAACCAAAGTCCTACTCTGTGCCACAGAGATGTTCTGTGCTGGTAGAAAAAAAAAAAAAGGCAGGCTATCATAGCTAGAGAACCATGCTGCTAGTAACTGACCATGATGGATTCTTCTACATGTAACATCAACGTCTTCCTCTAGATATTTAAAATACAGCTAGGAAAGACAGGTTTCCTTCTGAACTTGCACACTATCTTGTGCCATCCAGGTTGCTGTCTGTCTTACAACCACCATCAGCATACCAGCACAGCTCCTTATTTAACGCTCCTGAGGAACTGGAGTTGAAGGTTATTCATAAGAAGATACATTTGAACTGTCAGCCTACTATTCAAATTTATTTATTTGTCATGTTACCTAAGACACTACAAAAACACTAGAGATTTCTATCACCTATATATCATAAGCATCACAAAGCAACCAATTTAAGCAATATTATTGATGAGTTCAATGTAGTCCTCATTCTTCCACCTGTTACAGAACAGGCAGTCTTTGTAAAAAGATATTCCCTTTCTGTATCTCCTTTTCCTTCCAGCTTACTGCACGTCTCATCAATGCATCATCTCTCCATCTCATTAAACACCTATGCTCAGAAGACTTCTTTTTTCCCCTGCCTTTGCTCATTAATTTCCTTCTTCCTCTTTCCTACTGTTTCTCTCTACCATATTATTTTTTATGTCCCTGGAGTATTAAGGGATGGCTGGGGAGACAATGTTGTTTATAGCACAGATGATATAGTGCAAAAAATCCTGTTGTTCTCATATGAATAGAAGCCTGCAGCAGATCTGGCTTAATTTGTCAACAGTCTATGTATAATCATGTTTTAGATAGACACAGACAAGATTAGGGACCTACCTATCTAAACCCAATTAGAGGGACATGGAGCTGGGTACAGGTTAGTGACTCAAGCCAAGGATGAAAAATATGCAAGTCTATGGTGCTTAAGCTAAAACATTCATAACAGACAGAAAAAGGGGAAGCATGTGATAGCAGTCAGGAGAAAATGGACTTTTTGCACTTGAACTTTATAGCTCAATGACTTCCATGTAAATTTTTCAGGGAAGGAAGGTCTTCAAATATGTTTAAGAAAGGCTCCTCCCTTTCTGGATGCTATAATAGCAAAAAGGCCAAACAGGCCTTTAGGCAGAGAATGCTGAAAATAGATGTTGAACAAAAAAGACCAGGCTATCATGTAACATACATCAACACCTTTCCACAGAGATCACAGAAAAAGTAGCAACTTATACAAGTCAGAACTAGAGGTCTCAAAGAGAAACCAAGCATTGTCAGTCTAGTTTTGGAAAGATAGTGCTGTCCATCTTGCTAAAGTAAAAAGGGTTACAGTTAAATAAAGAGCTCTAGCAAAAAATAGCAAAGGCTCGCACCTTGGTCCTTAGTCTGCACAAACCGCGAAGTAGGCATCATTGGCAATTGTAGAGGTGAATAAATCAAGAATTCAGTCACAATTGCACAGTGACCGTTACCTCTGAGGATAATATCACCCATGGTGGGATGATTTGAGCTTAAGATTGTTGGGGTTTTTTGGAAGGAATAATGCAGTTATAAATGGCAATTTGCCACTGACCACATTAAAACTTTAGTAGATTAATAAGATCCCAGGTTTGACCACCTGGATAACACTAGTAAGATCATTTTATCCAGTTATTGCCTCTATATAAACTTATTCCCTCTTTTTGAATAAAACATGTTTTCTACTTGGCCAGTCTGAAGGTACCATAGCGGCCTGATCCCAAAAGAAAACCTTCCCTTCCTTTAGTCCATTTTGATCACCTTTCCCTGAACAATTTCTACTTCTATTATATCTTTTTTATGATACAGTATAAAAAGGTAGGAATCAAGGTTGAGATGCAGCATTGATTTATATGCAGCAATGAAAATGACCCTAAGTATCCCCTGTGCCTTTATTACTAAATAGTCACTTCATCATGTCACTGCATATTACTGACCTTCAGCAGCAGTGCTGTGTAGTCTCCCAATGTCATATTCATAGTCATGCAGTGAAGGTGTCTCCTTTCTTCTATTATTTTTATCTCCTTCCCAAAGCATTGTGAACTGATATTAATCTAGCCAGACCAGTCAAGTCTAGAACTGCAGTGTTTCATAGTCATCATTACTGCAGTTAAGGTATCACTTACTGATTCATAGGCATAAGATATTAAAGCATGCAACAAACATGAGTAACACATGTTTTATAGACTGCTTTACACACATTAGTAGAAAGTATTAAAGGTAGCATCCCTTGTGACACAGGATTACCACCTCTGCCATAACGAGTGACTAGTACTTCTGTGTTATGACACAGGTCAGGGCCAGCAAAGGAGGCTGCGGATGTGCTGTGTTTGTGAGTGCATCTTAAAATAGATTGGGCAGCAGTGCTGCAGGCGTATGAGATTAGGTAAAGGGACAGGCTGCGCCTAGGAGTGATGCTGATGGCTTTCAGTAATATTGGAAATTATTTCCTCGCAAGTGTTAGCTCCTACACTCCTGCCAGAATCACTCATGTTGTCGAGGTGACGAAAATGTTCCCAACAAGCCCATCACCAGAGACATTCAGGTGTTTCTCCTCTGGGAGGAGCAAGGGAAGAATGATTTACTGTTCTCTGCCTATCTCTAACTGCCCAAGGCAGGGCACAGAGACATGAGAGGTGGGAAAGGTTATTTATGTGTTTACCACTTCCCCTGGTGTCCTAAAATGTCCCCTCCTCCTGGTGAGTCATCTGTTACCTCTCAGCATCTTTCTTAGTACAGAGTGTGACTCCAAAACCATCACAAGCAATGCTATGACTCCATGCCATGTGCAAAGAAACAGCTGAATTGGAAGGATTTTAGAAATTAGTAAACTTGCTGCTTGACTATCCTCAGGGTGGTCACCTCTCTGACCAGTCGGATGTCATACACAGCTCTTTAGAGGCTTGGGTAGATACAACTGAGGATGTTCGCTTTTTAGTCTTGCTGTTTTGAAAAAAAACATTCACTTCTCTTTGTCTTCTCTTGCTTTCCTCTTCCTCTCCCCTCATTGCTTATGAGCATCTAAAAGGTAGCACAGACATAAACAGGCCCTTTCCCAGCCTTCCTCTCATTTTTCAGGGCATTCCTAGTTATAAGAGCAGAAACCCAAAGGTTTAAAAAAAGCCTCCACTTAAATAACCCCATTGAAAACTTGTCTGAAAGGAAGACACTTAAAAATGAGATAAGTGGTACATTCAAACTGTGATAGGAGTATTTTGAGCCTCCTTTTGGATTTTTATTTTTTTGAGCTCAAGTTCAAAGATGACAGCACAGTAGCTCCTCTGAGAAGAAGTGAAATATGTGGATGACTTTGATAAATGAAACTATTCTTTCCTATGATTAGCCTGTAAGGAAAAAGAAAGCTAAATAGGACTAAACTCTTCCACAGCAAAAAATACAATAACCAGAGAGGAGCAAACTCTAAGCAGATAGTCCCTCTGACTGCTGTTCAATGGTGACTGAAGAGAAAAACAGAAATAACCTGCAAAGAGGGCTTACACCTGGGTGCGTTCAGTCGGTAGCAGCAATCAAAAACTTGAGTACTTGTCTATAGCAGGGAAATCTGCGTTTGCTGCAAATTGCTGCAACATTCCCAAATCAATTGCTCTAATGCAGGTCTGAAAAAAAATCAGGAAAATACTGCATTGTACCTGGGCTGCAGCAATCAACCCCCCTGAATCAGGAACAGCTCTGAAGCAATGGGTAAGGGCTGTACTCATACGACAAGAACAAAAGTCATTGTGCCTGTGCGTAACGGTATTTCTAGATCTTGTAGCAACAAATATCCCAACTACCAGGGAATGCAATGACCTAAGAAACCTGTGATGCTACTTCTAACCTCACAAAATGAGAAGAATTACTTACCTCACAAAACATGGCATTCCCTACAGGGTATTGCTTGTTTGGGCTTACTGTCTAAGATGAAAGATGGGACTGCTGCCTTTGAGTCGTTTGCTATTCAAGCTCTGCTACCTGCCTTGACCATCTGCTTAAAACTTGTGCTGTATTTGATATTTATTTTAAACCTCCAGCTCCAAGAATGGTGACAGTATGGAAATATTAAACAAGGTCAGGTTTTTACATGTTTCTTCCATGGCCAGCAGAAGGTATTTCATAGCAAATAAATATTGTGTATTGCTTGGACCCAAAAAATTAAAAAGTTTAAAAATCCTTAGGAGACCTTTTTCTTCTGTAAAAACCTCATAATTTGTGATACTGTTTCATGATTTTGGGATGGTGTCCTTTGTGATTTTGGTTATCAGTACTGGGAACAGCTGCAGAGTTTAATTCTCAGCCTCAAGACAGACCAAAACAAACCTTCTGAGAAAGGGAAACAACTTGTTTGACTTGTTCAACTCAATAAAAACAAAGCCATCAGCTTCACTGTTAATTTTAGCAGAAACATCCAGTGAACAATATGAGAAACAGACAGGGGAAAAAAAGCCACATGGATCTTTTTCATCTGGATCCCCAGACACATGGTCTTAGTTACTGAGCTGGGCTGCTAACACTTACACAATAAATAATGGTCCAAATTTATCCCAGGTGTAATTCAGTGGAGTTACTACAGGAATGAATTGCTCTGTTCAGATGTGATTACCCCTATTTATTATAAACTCTTTTGATACCTTGCTATAAATCTTGAGTATTTCTAGCTTCCATGCCAGCAGTACTGGCAACACGCTCCATGCAACTGCAGCAGAGGTGGCAGTTTGGCTGACCGAAGAAGAGATGTTTAGGTTCAGGTGCACCTTGCTGCTATCTGAGGCAAGATAAAGACTACATTCAGAAAAGAGTTCATTTTAGAGCATTTGTAAGGAACTTCATAATTTAATGTATTTGTTTAGCAAGCAATTGTTAGGAGGCCCCCAGAGATCTCTGGATATGAGAACCTATTCTGCTTTTTCACACAAATGAGCAAATAGAAGGTCTGCAGTGAAAAACTGCAGACTGATGTGATGGTCTTGATGTATAGATGTGACATATGGACTCCTCCTCCTCTCACCCTGTAAAGCTGGAAAAGCTTTCACACAGCAGCTGCCACCATGAAGCTTTCAATCCTGTCACATGCTGTCGTCCCCTCCACTGCAGCCCATCCAGCAAAGAACCTGCTCCTGTGCCTAGTGCAAGACAAGGGACCCCTCAGTCTCCAAGAGGTGGCTGTTTTCCCAGTTACTTATCTTCACATATAATCCCCAAAGAGCAAAGAGACTCTGGCAACACAGACAGAGTCGGTTTGAAAAGAAATGTAGCAGAAGCCTGGAAATGCGTAATGGGGGAAGAGAGACCTTGCAGTTAGAAGAGCAGCAGCCTGAACCTGGTTTGGTACTGACAGAAGCCGTCCCGTGTCATCGTCACCCTTCCCAGGCTGGGACAAGTATCCTCCCCTGGATCATCATGGGGAGATAGCACTTGTCCAGCAAGGGACAGTCAGGGTGGTGAGCAGGGACCCCTGGGTGCTGTGTGTGACTTTGCTGGGCATTTCAACCCAGCGTGTGTGGTACAAGTACATCTACACCTGGAGCACCCACATCTACCATGGGAGGGGGGTGTAAGAGGGGACCCACACCCCTAATATTACCACAACTGTATTATTGAGGTTTATCTGTTGAATTAATTGATATTGAACCTGAATGTACTGTTCAGTGATTGACAGTTAATTACATGTCGTTATCAATATATTGCTTTGAACATGATTTGTGTTTAAAGCACATGAATCTACTCCTTGTAAAAACCAGTAGTGTTACTTTTTCATGACAGCAGTAAAATATCTCATAATATTTGATGGTGACTGAGACCCTTATTTCCAGTGATCCTTTGTTAGATCTCACAGGGAACATAAAATACAGTGTAATAGCATCATCCTTAACCTTCCATTACTAACAACACAGTACTACAACAATTCCGTTTTAAAACTTGTGGTTCATTTATCCATTTACCAATATATCTCAAAACCAATTTACAGTTAACTACCAGGTGGATCTGGAGAAAATACAGACCTAATATGGTAAGCCATTGTATTACACTCATTATCCTTTCTTCTTCTTCAACAGTAATGTCTTCGATCAAATTAAATCTAATGCTAAACTTAACTATTACAAGCAGAAGCTTGCCAGCTTCCTGTTCACACTCCTTAGGCACAACAATTTTGCAAATGGATATGGGGAAAACAAATCCCTTGAGCCTTGTTTGTTCTGCCTAGTAATTGGTGAGTAACCTTGGGGTACAAATATGCACCACCCTGATGTAGATTGAGCACAAACATTTATTGTGTTCTTTTGTAGGTAATGGGTTCTCTTTTCGAGAGGCTCAAAAGCCCTTTCCTCTTACAAGCATGCTAACATGAGGGACAGAGTGACAACCATTTTATTTTTACTGCAGAAAAGGGTAACAATCCAGTTAGCAATCTGACTTCCCATCTAACCACTCCTGCTCGGGCACAACAGAAGGAAGACTTGCATATGTCTTCTTAATTTATTTAATTGAACTACACTGAAAAAAAAAATAATCAGGACATATTTTTCCAATTATTGATTTTTGTGCTGTTTCATGTTGTCTTTTGCAGCAGCCAATTTTGCTCAAAGCTCTATCATACCTAAAATCCAGAGTGAAAAAAAATTCCCCTTTTTCTATGATTTTCCAGTCAGTGGCTTCCTGAGGCAGACATCAAGTTATTTTGTATAATTGTCTATGGACTTCTTTTCCCGAGAAGTATGTAACTACTTTTGGATATTTGTTGTTATAGAGTGGTGTATGCTTTGTAGTCTGTATCCTGAGACTGAAATGTCATCAAGCAATAATACTTGTCATAGAGGGAATACTTATCATACAGCCCAATCCAAACTTATGTAAGGATCTACTCAAGTCTGAAGTATCTCTGGATACAGAGTTTAACAGAGATTTAATTTTGCAGCACTACCATACCGGTCTGTTTTCTTAAGTGACAGAGCAAAGCTTTTCAGACTGAGAGGACGAGGTCAGGCCCTACTCTAGCTATGAGTGACTATAGTCATTCATGCACATCTACAGCTTTTTGGGCATTCACCACTTGAATTTAAGAAAAGAATTGCAAAGGTCACCTTCCCACAAGCACCTGGTTTAGCAGATGTTGTATCAGCAGTTACTAATTCTACAGAAAATAGGACGTTTCAGGAACAAAGCAAATTCAAGAACATCATGAAGACATTAAGACACCTGATAGGAGCACGGTTATCATTCATCCTCCCTCCACTAGAGCAGACAATAGCAGAGGTGTTCTCCTGTGGAGGCATGAGAAGATGAGCAGGAGGAATGCCTACCATGAAAAGATATACCACACAGAGAAAAGTCACAACCATCTTTTGTTCAGTGGCAAGTGGAGACACACCATTAACTACACAAGGACACAAAGGAATAAGAGACTGCAGTGGCCTGAACAGCAAAAATTTGCATCCGAAGTCACCTGCCTAATACTGGATGTATTTAGGTTTATGTGTGATAAATTGGCTCGTATCCATTAGTGTATAGATTGACTCCTTGTTACCCTACCACATGAACGAAGGAAGGAAGGAAGGGAGGTGTTCACAAGGTAAAGACAAAAAAACTTGTCTCCTTCTGCAGTCAACAGGAAGAACGAGGTGGTCCCTTTCGCGAGTAATTCAGAGCAGTAGACTCCTGTGTAGACGAGATCCTCACATCTTGAATGAGGTTGAATGGATCTCCTACTGATTGTGCCTGTTCCTCTTGATGATCATATAGTGACCCTGGACTAACAGATATCAATTTTGATTCCTCTACCCACATGCTGACATCTACAAAGTAAATATACATATTTACATAACTGTCCAGCTTCTAAACTAAATGGAGGCTCACTTTGAACTGAACGGATAGTATACCATCTCGAGTCCTTTTCTTTCGCTCTAACAAAATCAGCTAAAATAGATAAAATTGCCCATCGCTTTCCATAATGCATAAACAGTGTCCAAGATGACTGTTTCAGGTGCAGACATCTACATTGCAGACATACAAAACCAGAAGGATGGAATCCCATTCCTGAATAAGGTGAGATGAATCTCATCAATATGAGTCTGTGTTCAGCTAATTCAATATTCTGCCTTTGGCAGTAGTAAATCATTAAAATGCAAAGAAAGAGCAAATTCAGTTGGGCTAACTGTGATCATTACTGACTTTAGATGCCTTTCCAATTAATGAACCATTCACAGGAAGCGCTGACTTTTCATCTAATACACTTATGACTTTTAAAAATCCACCAAATACTTTCCAGTAACAACTGCATGATTTGCAACGTATGCATTTCAATCAATCATCATTTGCACAGGATCACACAGTTGTCTATATCCCCTCATTCAGTGTTTGAAACAGTGGTCTAATTTAAATCCTTATGAAGACAGTGAAGAATATCCATTGAATTAAATAGGTTTTGCCTCTTGACCAAGAAGATTATGAAAATATGATTATTAGGGTAGAAAATTCCTATTACTGTTCGCATGAAAAATGTTATTCCAGGAATCACCAATATCTCCACAATCTGATTATTTTCTTTGGAGATGTCAGAAAACTAAGAAGGACAATAAACTGTCCATGGCATTTTGATTCATGAAAATAATATCACCCTCCAAGCCCAGTGGCTCTGTTGCTAAAAATATGCAATATCTGCAAGTGTTGTATCTAACCAGTAGGGCTATAAATAAAAAGAACATCTCCTATAACCCTGAAAATGCCTATTCCATGCTGGGAACCATGAAATTTGTTCTCTTATCTTACTGAATTTGTCTGAACAGTCATAATTTTTACTCCACATTTGATGTTTTAAAGATGGCTTTCGTTCCACACTGTAATGCGACATGGACTAGTCTCAGACCATTGGTTACCAAATTGTAAAAGCAATGTTTCCTTTTCATATCTGTCTCTCTGTCAAACCTCCTGTTAGCCCCTTTATCTAACCTGTCTAGGTCCCTCAATAGAGCAACCATACTCTCCAAATATCAACCACCCTACCAATATGATATTGTCCGTGAACTTGCTGAGAGTGCACTTCCCCATCACCCAGGTTATTAATACAGACATCAAGCAGTATTTACCCCAGTAATTTACCTTCAGGGTTACCACTAAAACCAACTGCCATTTGGACTTCGTAACACTGAACATCACTCTCCAAGCCCAGTGGTCCAGATAATTTTTCACATGCTTTGTCATCCATTCATGCAGTCTTTATCTCCTACATTTGACCGTAGAGTTTACCATGGGAGATTGTGCTGAAGGTGTTGCTAAATTGAAGGTAAACATCACCCACTGCTCTTCTCTTATCTTCTTATCACAGAAGGTAATCAGTTATTAAGCAGTATGCTGTACTGGCATTTTAAATGTTTTGGTTTAATGTTTGGGTTTTTTTATGGAGAGAACACAGTATGAATAGAAGTCATGGAAATCTAAAAACCTAAATATCCATTTGACGTCAATTATAAAAACACTGCAAAGTCAATGCAAGCACAAGCAGCATTTTCTCCTGTCGGTTGATAACACTAAAGTATATCAAGTGCGTGCAACCCTGGTGAAAGAGACTTTTGGTGTCCTCTTTTCACTGCCTTAGAACTGCAAGGGACACCAAGGCACTCCAGCGTGATTTCCTAGCGCTTCAAATTCTGTGTTCCCAGCTTGAAATGATGGGTAGTTGGCCCAAAAAAATGAGCAGCCTGGGTTGCAATGCTTATATAGTTCAGTGAATCACAGAGGACTGTGAAGTTTGCTTTGTATTTTCTTTTCAATATAGCTGCTATTGAAGAAAGAGATCTTTATTGGGGTGCTGAGCACTTGCTATTAGATGCTGGCTCTTTCTGGTTTGAGAGAAAATAAAGGTATTTGTGGTTTTGCCACTGCACCCATGGAATGTTATGGGATTAGATCCCCCCTGGAGTCCAATCTTTTTTCTTCGTCTCTGTCTATTTCTGTACCAGTAAATTTAACAGCACCAGGACATAGGTGCAGGAATTCAAAATCCATGCTGTTAAAAAGATAAAAAAGGCCTTAGCTGATTTTAACCCAGACCAACCAGCAACCTCCCAAATGTCTGGTTCCCCAGCGCAGTTTGGGAGTCAGTTCCGACCAGGGACCTTTCCCGTCAAGCGCTGGATATTGAAGGGAAGTGAATGGCACGGCACAGCCTGGTTGTGCCAGCTGGCCTCAAGGCTCCACAACAACTCCTGGCACTGGCTAGTCTGCTAGTAGAGATGTAAAAGTAAATGCCTTCCCAATCAAATCAGAAGTAAATCCAGCTTCTCCCCCACGTTGTAATACAACCGTCTTCCCTCTTCCATCTCCAAGGATGTATAGGACTCCTCCACTGTCATGGAGGAGTTGGGATATTTTTCCCAGCATCTGCTTTTCTCAGTATCTCCCCTTAATGTTTCCTCTCTGTGTCAGACAGAGACTACTGCTGTCTTTGAAGATATTCAGTACTAATAGCACTGTCTGGCAAAGACTGACAAGTTCAGAGGACCAAAGACAAAAAATAAACCTAACAACTTCCAGCTCGGGAACTGTATCCCCCCTCCTCACAGATAAGGATGCAAGAGCGAAGAGAGGTGGGAAGATTTATTTGGAACAGAAAACAGTGTATGAGGAATGAAGGAATGAGGGTTAACCACTTATTAATGAACTTACGAAAGAAGGACCTTTCCTTATACCTTAATATACACAGATCATTTCTAAGTCCCTCTGAACCCTCCTAAGGTGATTGGTTTTGCTGTATTTTCTCACCCTGGGACAGAGAGATCCAATTGCTGTGACAATTGACAGGCTAAACAAGGTCACCTTCTTCCTTTCCCACAGGGATATTCCAGCCAGGTTCTGCTGGTTTGCCCAGTCCCGGTTTCTCTCAGGGATAAATATCTCTCTCTTGGGTATATTAAATGCAATGTGGGAGCACTTTGGGTCCCTGAAACAAAGGATCTGCAAAACTTCCAAACACCTCCAGGATCTGCAGGACCAAGGTACATTTCTTGATCTCTCTCTGTTTTGTATCAAGACACACTGCCCTTTTCAGCACTTTCCTTACTGGAGGTGGGCAGCCCTTGTACGTGGAACCATGTGTGTCATCAGACCCCCCATATCAAAGCTCTTCTGTCACTCTCAGGGTCATAGAACCATAGAATCATTTAGGTTGGAAAGGACCTTTAAGATCATTGAGTCCAACTATTAACCTAACACTGCCAAGTCCACCACTAAACCATGTCCCTAAGCACCACTTCTACACTTCTTTTAAATACCTCCAGGGATGGGGACTCCACCACTTCCCTGGACAGCCTGTTCCAATGCTTGACACACTTTCGACGAAGAAATTTTTCCTAATATCCAATCTAAACCTCTCCTAGTGCAACTTAAGGTGATTTCCTCTCATCCTGAAAATGTCCTTCAGTCTCTTCTGCCTGTTCTCTGATCTCCAGGACTGCAAGGATACTCTCAGGGGAGTATGACATCCATCGCAGTGCTAATTCATTTGTTAGGGTCTGCTAGATCAATGCTTCAAGGGCTGGGAAAATTTGAAAAGATATATACAAATAGCAAGGGATCTAAAACATTTACTGGATCCTCCACTGTTTTCGGTTTCTTCATCCCAAGTGGTTCTACATAAACTTTTTTTTTTTTTTACTTATAAGGTTAATTATGTTGGAAATCCTTGCTCAAAAAGACAAGGTGATCCGAAATGAGCTCTTTACCTGGGCTAGTCTAGATTAAAGCATGAAAGTCTTCTTTCTAAATTCAGAAGCTTCTTTGTCCCAACTGAACTCAGCTATTTCAGTCGACAGAGGATGGTCTCTGTTAATAACCATAACACCATTGACATTGACTGTTTGAAAAATTTGGCACATGCCATTTTTATAGGCAGTGGAACTGGCTGAAGGAGAGTTTAGGTTGTAGAAGGTGATTTTACCCGAAGATAAAGTAAATTTTGTCCTTTTTGATCTGCTGAAGTAACCTCAGCTTTCACCTAATTATTGACTCCCTGTCACAGGGGGAAGAGGAAGACCAGACGATATGACAATGCTAAGCTCAACTTACTAACTGAGCCAAGCAAGGAACACGCTGTATCAAGAAATGCCCAACTTGAAAGGTCCATAATGTAGAAGTCTGCCTACCTAAAATACATGGAAGCTAATGTTCTTAATATTTTTCAGAAACTGGTGATTTGAAGCTTATAACAGATGAATGTGAACAGTCATGATGGTCATCAGCACTGGCTTGCAGATCACACGAAAACTGAGTCAAGACTGGAAACAGCCTATTACAAAATAGATTTTTTAGTCTTACCCTGGAAGTGCAATTGACTGATTTTTTTTCTAAGTGAAAAACCAATTACCATTTTCTCCCTGCCACCAAAGCTGCTTCTGCCTTCCCACCTCCCATCTCCCATAATTAGAACAGACACACATAAAGTTTGATATTGATATTGAACACCGCTGGGGGGGATGGGAACAAGTAGAATGGGTATCCTAGAGTTTTATGATACCTTGTGTTGCAGCCTCCAAAAAACGTCACAAAAACATAGATCACTTACTTTACAGGTAAATGACTACAAGATAACTGTGGTCCTATTTCACTAATGTCTTTGAATGTGAAAGTTGTATTGAAAAAGTTAAGGGTTATCAAATGGGATGAAGTAAAAAATATCAATAGTAGTTACTACTGATGATCATTTGTTGCACTTTCTTAAAGAGGAAGAAAAATTATTTTTTTAATGGCACACAGGAATAACATACATACCTTAATCAATGTTTTTTCCCATGCTAAGTTATAAACCTTTTCATTCTAAATGTTCTGTACAGATATAGAAAAAACTCTTCCCTTTGGCTAGTAAACTTACATCAAAGAATGCAGATACCAAAAGAAAGCCACCCAAAAATAAATCCAACCAGTTATATGAATAGAAATTTCTTTTTAAGTGCAAATGAATCAGATTAAATGAAGATGAAAACTACATACATCTGCTGAGCTGCTAGTTTTTCTTTTCTGTCACATTTGGTTTGAATGTCAAGTTGTAGGACAGCTTCCTTTATATTCATCGTTCATTACAGTCCTGTCAGAGGTGGGTTTATGGGTGTCTTCTGCTCTTCCTCAATCACTGCATCCATGTGTCTAAACTGAAAATTGAGGATATTTAGCATGCTTGTTTCTGTGCATATCTGCTTAATTATGCCAGACTGGGCAGCTGGTCACTTTGCAAAAAGATCAAAACCAACACATTTTCTTTTATTATTTTTTGGGCCAATACCAAGTCATTGATGTTTACTTATTTTTTCATTTTAATTATAGGGCAAAAGAATCTACTTTTTGTGCTTGGAATTGAACAATTTGAGGTTAATTTTATAGTTTATGTGATTTTTCAAGGATTATGTCTATAAAAAGTAGATTTTAGAATTCTAGTGAAAAACAATCAATTGCAGGGGCTCTGAGGCCTCCCAGAAACAACAATTTGAGTGCCAGAATGCCATGTTCCATGCTGCTGTGTAGCCAAAATGGGAATCTCACTAGAGATGTTATTTTCAGGCTATGACTATAATCATTGTACAGTAGTAGTAACAGAAAAGGTCCCTAATATAAATCCTGCACACAGTAATAATAATAGAAAAGCCCTTATTATAAATTCTTGCATGACATCACGGGTCAGAACAAGAAGCTGGGAAACAGCATATGGATATGGAATGTTGTAGTCAATGGACTACAAGGCAGCTGGGGAGGGACATTTTACAAGAGCATGGAGTGATAGGACAAGGGGCAATGGTTATATACTGGAAGAGGATAGATTTAGATCAGATATCAGGAAGAAGTTCTTCACCATGAGGGTGATGAGGCAGTGGAATAGGTTGCCCAGAGAAGCTGTGGATGCCCCATCCCTGGAAGTGTTCAAGGCCAGGTTGGATGGGACTTTGAGCAACCTGGTCTGGTGGAAGGTGTCCCTGTCTACAGCAGGGGGGCTGCAATTAGGTGGTCTTTAAGGTCCCTTCCAACCCAAACGATTCTGTGATTCTGTGATTCTATACCCTTGATATTGCCAGACAGAGCTCTTCTGAAATGAGGGGTGTTCCCCAAAGGTCTTAAATGACTACAAGTGATCTCTTAGTTAAACCAAGGTGGCTGAAGGGAGTAAATAAGTAGCATCATATTCCTCTGAGGAAGCCTTCTAATATATTTCTTGTATTAAGTTTCCAGTTTTAGACCTGCCTGTGTCCCCTCCTTTATTCAACACAACAGTAACAAACATTCAGCAGCATTCCCTGCATCTTAAAACTTGTTTTTTAGAAGTTTATCTCAATTTCAATAATAATTTGCCTACAACTGACTGACTGGGTCACCTTCTATCCAAAACGCCATTTGTCCTAGGTCTTTCTATTTTCATGCTTGCACAATTCAGTGACATTTTGTTCCATCTGTCCATCTGGTTAACACACCTGCCTTCTCTTCCTCCAGGTACAGAAGCTGATGACTCTGACAAATAAAAGATTAGGCTGAAAAACAATGCAGTATTGTTACTTCATCACACATGCTATTTTTAAAGGTAAACGTCAATGACGTTACAACTCACTTTTTACTTCAACAGTAATGGTCCCCTGAAGATTTGCAGGGAGTGAAAGTCAAAAGGAAGATATAGGGAAACAAGTCTATTGTTCAAGTAGCCTGAAGCATCACAGCCACACATGACCTACAAAAGAATTGGATCAGTTCTTTCACTTTTAGATCACGTTACCCAATATATTACAGCCTATTCCAAAATATTTTTGTATGGAACAAATTTTGCTGATTGTTAAGGAGGGCCAAGGGTTTTTCACCATAAAACAAGCATTCAGTTTTGACAGGAAAAGAAGACAAAGATGTAACAAATCTATGCTATACACTACTGGTTTTGTCATTTAACATGAAGGAGAAAGGCATAGCTTCCAAACTGCATTGCAAGAAGTTTCACAATATATACATACATTATATACATTATGCAAATGAATTTGTGTGTGTGTGTGTGAGAGAGAGAGAGAACAGGGAGAGTAAAAGTGATTTAATTTGTGGTTTTCCTCAGTAGCATGTCATAGTAGATTATTTTATTAGACCATGGCCTCACGATCCATGGACTTTCCCAAACTTTACCAAGTAGAGATGACAGATGTGCTTCTCCCAGCGTCAGTACCTTGCCTGAGCACCGCTGAAGTTAGTGAAAACATCAACATGCACAAAGGAAGTTATAATAAGTGTCTTACACATGAAAGGATCTGTCATGTGGCCATCCCACTCTTATTCAGCTTTGTATTTAATGAGAATTATTTTTCATATGAACTGGGACAGTTCAGGAAAAAAATGCCTGCAGGAGGCTTCTACTGTTCTAGTTAAGTTCACTAAATTGGTTAATGACTGACCAACCTTTTTGCACTGATTCAAGTATCTGATATAGACTCTCAGACTAGGAACAAACAAGTAACCCAAGTAGTTCCCACTAGCACAGGAGCAGTTGGGATAGTTGCAGAGTTGTTTGGAAGGAACAGACATCATTTTGCATAAGCCTTACAAAACCTGGATAGAAAAAGAAGGAAGGTATTAAACTTACTTCTTACTACAGGATGCTTATGAACTTGCCTGTCAGTAAAAGTTTGCCTCAAGTTTCCTGCAGTAGATGAGTGTGGGTTTCAGGAGATGTGGATTCCTCTGACCTCATTTGGGTATCTAAAGGCTAGCTGTCTAGATTGAGGATTTAGATCCTGCTGCTTTTAATGAAAATAAAGAAGCAGAGGATAATTTGTCCTACCCTGAAATACATGCATACAAGATTAATTGCTTTCTGGTGCCTGGCAAGCCAATCTTTCTGAAGGATGTCCAGCAAGCCATTGCACCTACCTAAGCAGCCGATGCTGAAGGATGTCAGACAGGACTTCCCTCTAGAAGCTTTCAAAGGCAGCTCCTACAAGACACTGGCTACTCAAGAGATGGAGATATTTACTTCCAGCAGAATTGTTTCACCATTCGTCTAAAATTAAGGTTCAGCCTGACAGCCTCAGCTCCCTGGAGAATTTTTGGCCAATTCTCAGTCCTGCTCTTCAGGCATCAAGTGAAGAACCCAACATAAGATGATTAACAAGACCTATGTTCACTTTGTAGTTGGCAGGGGAGGAGTCTTTCATGGCAACACATGGGAGGGAATGCCAGATAGGTGGAAACATCTCCTAATTCTCTGTGGCAAAGTTATTTTGAAATTAAATTGATCTTTGGCAACTCATACACAAGTTAATTCTGGACTGTACTTCCCAGGTATTTACTCTGGGATAGGGGTACATCCAGTTTCACAGGAAATATGTTAAGAATGTTTCTGACAGTGTCCCACAGCTAGAGTGGAAACACAGAAAATCTGAGCTTGATCACAGCAGATATGGGGCTGATAAATTAAAGGAACCAACTTGGTACTTTCTGCAGTTAGTTAACAGGAGGGGCTGGAGCCCTGATTGCACAGTGAGGGGTTGCACCTCACAGAACCGCCTGTAACTGGTGAGCCGTCTGAGGAAGAAAGAGAGAAAAAGGTGGACAGGCCCATGACAGGAAAATGCCATTTTGATATTACGAGGTCAACACTGGTACTTCTGTGATTCCTCTGCTCCGCGCCCTGCAGAGTGGGTGGCTGTCATCCGAATGGTGGGATCAACATCCACACTTTGCCCCTTGTGCAGCTAAATAACACTCTGTGGTGCAAGTCTGAGCAATGAAACAAGTGTTTGCTGGTCTCTGCTCAGAGATGGCTTTTCCCTAGAGCCAAATTCTGCTCACACATAAGTTAACTGTAAGGTTTACCCACACCACTCTGGGAACAAGATCAGGCCTTTTCTATTATGTACTTAACACTCCTCCAATTGCTGCTTATGAAAGATGATAACATGCACCACCAAAAAAGCTCTTTATCAAGAGTAAGGAATAGCACCAAGTGAAAGAAAAAAGGGTTGAATTGAGCAGCCCATTGTCCCAAAGCTGTAAAATTCATCTATAAGGATCATATTTAGCAATTGCTTTGCAATTACTGCAAGCTCTGAGGAGACAAATCTTTGTCCTTAGCTTTTGTCATCCTGACAGAGTCAGAGAAGCTTAGAAATATAAGATGGAAAAGACCTCAATAGGTGATCTAGTACATCACCCAGAGTCTTTGTTATTCAAACAAATAAAGGGTAATTTCTCCACTACAGGTGCTCTACAATTACTCTACTGCAATTACCATTACAAAAAAGCACTTTACCAGCATGGCAGTAACTAACAAATCAAAGGCTGTGCTATTCTCTGAGCTCCTCTAAGATTTACAGCAAAATATATCCCTATCTTCATTTTGCACCATGAAGTACGGTACACATTGTAGTAAATCTCAGAAAACCTTTCCACAAATCAGGTGAGAACTTTCTCTGCCCTACAGGGCTGTGGTTAGGTGATGTGGTGGTGAGGGTCCGACAAGGACGGTCTCAGTGAGTGTTACCATTGCACTGTCCATATTCAGAAAAAGACAGAGTCATAACTCAGACTTGCAGTCCGGGCAGGAGGTGGTGTAGCACTTCTCTAACAGCAACCAAGACATGGGTGTATGATCACATTAGTTCTTACGTGAAAGCCGAAAATGGTCAGAAATATTCTTCTTTGTGACGGGTCCCTCATCATGCTGCCAATTTGACCTGTCGTGAGGCAGATAGTGGCTACATGAAAAGGGAATTTAAGGTGTAACGAGTGAAAACATATCTATCTGTCTCTCCACCCCTAGACAGACAGCAAAGAGCACACAATTTCTACAGCAAGTATCCCAGGGCAACACCCAAGCTCTAGCAAAGCCCACTGTTTCAGGGTGCATTTTTTTGTTGTGGTTTCTTTTTTTGTCTGTTTGTGTTTAATTTTTTTTGACAGCTTAAGCAAAATTATCACTTCCGTGTCTGAATGATGCTTTGCTTCTTATGCCAGGTCACCTCTGAGTCAAGCATTGCAATCAGGTTTTATCTGATAACATCAGAGCAGATGAGCCAGCTTATTGTACATACAGTAAAGGAAAGCTGCTAATAAAGATGTCTGACCTTGGGGACAAAGTTGCTGAGATCCACAGTGGAGGGCGAAGTATTATGTGCACTGACAGTTAAGGTCCATCATGTGATAAGCTAGACGTGACAGCAGACTAACAGAAAAATTAATTAGCAGTAGCTGAATTCTTATATGTGACCCAGTTTCAGGAAAAAGAGTGGAAGTGTTTTCTTTAACCAGCTTTCAACATCATCAGCTTCCTCAACACTTTTGAATCTTTTGTGAAAAATGAGACACCAGATGCAGGGGATGGCAACATGCACTCAGTTGTCTGTCAGTTTTCATTCAAAACACTGCAGGATACACTCCAATGCCCCACATTTTATAAGCACTAGAAAATACATATTTTCTGGTGGAAAGGTCATTTTTAATAGCAGTGTGATAAATATAAACAGCAGCTGCCCTGAAAAATTATCCACAGAAGGCTTCCATAGTGCACGACTTCATTTAATAGGGGTCTCCTTCTTCCCAGTACAGCTCAGCCCATCAAAGTGCCATCTTCAGGTCATCAAACCAAGACAAGTAAATACCAGACATGGTTTACACAAGAATTTTTAAAACTCGTGATTTCTTTCACACTAAGAAGGAAAACAGATTTCAGAAATACAAGACTTATAAATGAAGCACAGTTCTCTACACAGTTTCCATTTAATTACGGCCAAAGATGAAATCTTACATTTTTGCCAAGGTAAGAGAAATCAGAAAAGCCAAGGAATAACAGGTGGTATAGAGAAACATAAACCTGGTGTAATTCAGTACTTCATGTCATTCTTGGAACTGAGATTTTGTTGAATGCTACCACTAGACCTAAAATATAACAGCATGTCTTGCCTGTTTCCTATTTCTTTGCATAAACAAGTGAATTTAAGCGACAAGGAAAGATTCCAGACCTTTAGCACTGGAAGCTGAAATATTCCACTGATCTAGAGGTGAAGTAAACTTGGAAAAAAGAAATGTGACAGTGAAACTTTCATTCATTGTCGATAAAGCCTTAATTTAATGCAGCTTCCGTAACAGAAGAATAATTTTCTAAGCTCTTACTTATTTGCTAAAAGGCGTGTAGCTGTTGTATTATTCTTATAGGAGCAGCTTCATCCAATTTTGAGGGAATAAAACAGACACTTATAAAAAAAAGTTTTGTTAAATAAATGTTAAAAAAAAACAACTGAAATAAAATGCCAATTAGAAGAGCACAATGTTGATTTGTTGCTGGAAATTATTCACTTGTATCCTGTGGACATATACTGGAAGCTTGGGACTGCATAATATCCAAGCCAACCAGGGAAGAATAATTCTGTTTTGCATAAACTATTGATCCTTCACTATATGGATTCATTTTGCAGCAGACAAAAGACAGGCTTTTTGCACTATTTCATAAAGTAAAAGAGAGATCTGCACTTGCAGATATACCAGGTCAGTGATCCAGGCACAAAAAATTCAGAGACCTCGCACTCCTTGCAGCAATACCTGGTCCCATGCACAGACTTCAGATGAGGTTTCCCTCGACACTGAAAGCCCCCATGAAAGCTATGAGTTTTACTTTCTTTATTCCTAGCAAAAGTTACATCTCACTTAAGAGAAGCCTTTCCATGTGAAGTTTTTGCCAAGCTGAGTACATTTCTGCACATTATTTACTAAATTGTGGTATTGGTGTCAATTTATGGACACTTTCCAATAACAAAGCTCTTGGTTTAAAAAAAAAAAAAAAAAAAAAAACCACAAAAAGCTATCCAGCTCTATATGTTATGATCAACGGTTTTATTTCCCACAAGATTACTATACACTGGTATTTCCTTTTCTACAGTGTTTAGCAGTACTGAGACAGGCCGAAAATGTTCACAAACACCTTACAGCCAATTTGGCTCAGTGCTGAGAAGGTGCTTTCCCCCTCATCCAGTCTGTAAAAGCCAGCCAGACTAGCCTTCGCTGCTTGTCTACCTTCATCCCTTTCAGTTTTCACAGCTGAATTTCGTCACAAGATCCTGTCACACGCAGCTAGGTCATAGCATCCCTGTTTGCAGTTTAATAATTCAGCAAGATTGTCCCATACTGTACCTTATGCCTTCAGGCACGGTGATCATGCTTGATGTCTCTTGTGAGTGGGATTGAGCTGGTTCACTCTGTGTGGTGGTAGTTTGTCTTTTAAAGAGATGCCTACCAAAACCACTGTTGGAAGAGTCCGGAGTGAAGAGGCTGGGGTTTTTAGCCTAAAGACAGCTAAAATGGGCTCTCAATGCTTTCTTCCACTACAGAAAGTGTGCCCAACTCTTCTCTTAAGCAGACAGTATAAGGGAAAGAAGCAACAGACACAAGTTGCAACAGGAGAATTTCTGACTTTATAAGAAGGAAACAAATTCCAAGTGATCAAGCACTAGGACAAGTGCCCAGAAAGATCGTGAAATCTCAGTCTTTGGAGAGAGTCAAAACTTGAAAGCATGAAAATCCTTGAGCCAGCTGGTCTAACTTTGAAGTTAGACCTGCTCTGAGCAGAAAGTTGAACTGGAGACCTGCAGAACTCCCTTCCAGAGTTATTCTATGAATCTATTCATTACTCACTTCCATATCCCAGAATTTAATCAAAACCCTGAATAGTTGCCCTGATCAGAGAGAGGTGCATTTAGGTCAAGATCATAAAGAAACAGAAACACCTATAGGATGCTGCTTGTGTCCTTTTCCCAACAAGAAAAATTCTTTATGCTCACTCAACCTAAGTCCTATCACTTCTGTACCATGAAGGACAGCACAAGCCATAACAGTAAGGTCTGGATACAATTGCAACCCCTTGTGGCACTTTTTTACAGAGATGAAATATAAGCATGTTACTCTTAACTAACATCAACTTTGCAACCCATACAGACAAGGCTGCCCAAGGAAAGTACAACATATTTTAATGTATGTTAATATTTCCCTGGTATGCCCTACCAGCACCTAAAAATTCAGAACTCAGGTTCATTCCTAAGCCAAAGATTACATATTTTTATTTCATACTTTTCAATAGAATAGTTTTTGGTTAGTTGTTTCGACATTTTTTAAGCTCATGGACATTTTACTATCCACAGTATCTTGTGTTAAATCATCCAGTGAAAGACACTGAATAAATAAAGCATAGAATAACACATCACATCACAGAAATAGGTCTTGGTTTTGTTGAGCATTTCTGGGAAAGAATTCCTATCCACAGCAAGCACAACATATCCATCAATACTTGAACAAAAGCAGTTAGACCTTGATTAACTCACACAATTTTTTAAAGTTCAATTAAAAAAGTGCACCAATTATTTTCATTTCACCCAGAATAAAGTGTAATATAACCCATAGAAATTAACACCGTAATAAAACTCTTCCATTTTTCTAACTGCTCTGGCACAGCTGTGGTCTGTCTAGAAAATGTCAGATTGGTCTGAAAATCCCAGGTAGGATGAAAGCTTAGCTTGTCTTGATCCACACGACTGCACAGTAGGTTTCATAATGCAGACTGAAAATTTTGAACACACCCTGGAAAAAATATATCTGGAAGCCCCAGAACAAGTAAAGTCAATCATTTTTTAATCCCAACCCACATTTTCTGTTACTGCTACATCTTCTATGAAATTTTTTTAGGTACTATCTCTTTCTTTATTCATAGCACGGATTTTCAGATCAGTTTGGAGGGAAATTGATAGCACATTGCTCTCACGAGGCCCTGGGTTTTGCACATATGCTACTTCTGCACTACATCGGAGGAAAGGGAAGGGTTGAGGGTGAAGCCCCAAGCAGAAGCATGATGGTTAATGTAATTTCTTGAAAGCTGAGTGCCTCAGAAAATCCAGATCAGAGAGACTTCCAGGTAGTAAGTGGGGAGCTGCTGGTGGTTGAAGGGTTTTTTAATCCATTCTTTCTATCAACCTTGCATTCAATAACCCAGGACAGCATCTTGCTCCTCTCAGATCACCAGCCAGGAGCTCTTCCCTGGAGGTAAACATACGGGCCCTTTCTTGAAACAAGAAGCAATGATTGTCCTAAAATGTGTTTTGCACTATCTCACCCCTCCAACACCTTACTTCCAGTTTCACCATCACCTCCTCCATGAGTTTATGCAAATACTGCAAACACCTGCAACATCTCTGTCTCACTGCTTTGCCCGCAGATTTGTCTGACAGTCCAATACTGTCGACATCATTTCCAACTCAGGATCATCACCTGGCATGTGCTATCTGGTCTGATTGGTTCTGCTGGCTTGCAGACATGGCTCTAAAGTATTCTTTGATGATTGCCAAAGCCCCCATCACCTTGATACACACATTATTGCTATTACAGGTAAGTAATTTTGGGTACCACGCTGGCCAGGAGCTTCCATGCGTTAAATAAGGCATAAAAATTCATGAGTCAGCTGTTGCCTTTGGTCCAGCGCACCTTTCCTCCCACTTCAGCATTAGACATTCAGCATTTTGGCTCAGATTTAATTCTGAATATTGTGAAATACTTGTGAGGACTGCTTCTTATTAAAACTCAGCTGCTGTTATAGTATCTTTTGAAATTTTATTTCCTTTCTAAGTTTTTTAAATTCTATTGAGTTTTTTGAGTATTTGAGCTCTTTTCTGATGGATTTTGTTTCTTGTCAGCGTGTAGTTCTGATTGATTAGCCAAGTCAGACATTGAAACCATCAAAACTGAGGATTCTTTAAAATAAGATAATGAGATACTGTTGATCAGAAATATTCAAAACCAGAAAAGACTAGACTGTTAAAAAATTGAGTGTAACAAAACTGTCAGGTAAAAATATGTTTCTACCAATTTGAAATTAATTACAAAAGCTGATGCTTTTCTTTGGAAACTGCCAGCCATTTTCATAATGTGAAAGAGCACACAGGCACTGCCCATCAGGTAAGACGCATTTTTTCTTTCCCAGTTGCATTAGTCAGAAATGGATTTCATACCTGCTCAGGTGCAACTTGGTAAATCTACTAATGCAGCAGTGAGCTGCTGAAGCGGTAGGAGCAGTGAGGTGTAATGGGCAGTAGTCTACATTTATTTACACCACTTAAGATTTTTCAAAGGCTTTTTTGCTAAACGCAGATTTTTGCCAAGCATTAACGTATAATTAAATCCTGTTGAAGTCAGCAGAACATGTTTTGCTGCAAATAAAGCAAGGATTGTGAAGCAACAAAACCCTGCAGAATGAGGAAATCACTATTTCAGTTTGGCGGGTGTTTCAAAAAAACAAAACAGACATGAAAAATACCACTCTGGAGTTGAGCATGTGGTTGTGTGTTCCCATGTATATGGCTCTTCAGTCCTTCCTACAGTGTTACTAGTGGATTGGTAAAAATCTCACCCCTCACTAACATAGCAAGACTGTCATAACTTCACAGGCGTAATTGTCACTAGAGTCTCTCAGCTGGGTTAGCCAAAAAATTTATAAAATTCTAAAAAATATCTTGCACCCATCAACTGAGCTTAAGGAAAAAGTCTAACCTGTTGCAGGTTGCCCGACCATGTCGTACCTTAATTGCACTGTTAGAAGAGGATGCAAGTAATGCTGCCAGAGCTTAGGCTTTTTCAGTGTAAGTAAAAGGCACCTTGAAATTATGGATTTTGTCCATTAGTTAATGTCCTTAAGGTCTGCAGAAAGAGACCAGATCTGTCGTAGCACAGATGTCATTCTAGTGAGCCACTGACAGAGAAAACTTTTATGCCCTGCATATGTCCTGTTACACGTGGAAATTGATGCGGCGGGAGGCAGCGTGGGCAGGACACAGCGAAGGGGGAGAACAGTGTCCTTCAGGGGACTTGGGAACCTAAGATTAATTGTGGCTTGCAGGAGAAGTGAGTAAGGTGATAATGAAGTGGAATTACCTACTGCAATTGGAAACTAAGCAGCATGAATGAGCTTGGATTGAATAAGTGTGGATGGTGCTTTTTATTTTACTAACATCACCCTGTTTTTTAACTATGAGTGAACAGGTAGGATGACTATACTGAAGCAAATATGTACACAGAAAATAGGGTATTTCAAGCACAGCACAGATCTACACGCAAGAATTACTGATAATTGATAAACTCTCATTTTTAATTAGAATTAAAAGATGTTGATGCTTTTGAAGACTCTAGCAGAAGGGCAAAGCCAGTGGCATCCCTTTACATTTAATGGTGGATTTCCTCCTGGAAGCAGGAATCAGCAAAGGCAAAAATATCATGAAAGGGCTGAAGCTGGAAGCATCACGCACATGACTTGTAAAGCTCCAACTTCAAGGACTACCGAGTCTCCTAGCACCTCACAGGATCATGCCCTCCGTGTTTGCCTGGAGGCTGCAATGCATGCAGAGTTTTCAAAAAGAGAAATCTTTACACTTGGTTAGGCTTCTGGGAAAAAGAGTGGTCTATGAGCACTTCAAGGAGGAGGCAAAAAAACACGATGGTGGTCTCACTCTCTGTTTGCTGTGACTGACCATGGGCAATTGTGAAGAGCAGACAGGATTATCTCTCAGGATAAACGGTGCACTAAAAGCCACAGGGAATGCTACTCCCTTGCAAGGCTGACTTCTGTGCAGGTACACCTCATCTCCGTGCCTGCTTTTGTTCTCAAATCAGTTTGTTTCAAATAGATGTGATGTTTGTGGTACTGACAGTCACCTGTTTGCTCTTGCCCACTAGTGCAGGTCTCTCTTTGCCACTGGGGCATCTACTGATTTCACTCCACTGTTCTCAGTTTTCTCCCTGGAAAAATAACACCTGCCCTGGACTAGTTACTGTCTTATCTGAACACATGTAAAACCTTGATTTCGGAACAAAGCGAGAGGAGCTTTAGCATTTGATGTCCACAGACGGATGTATTAAGATTATCCTTTCTGCTGTTTTCCCTTTATGTACCAACTTTTTAGGGAAGAAGTACACTCACTACTCAGTATTTGTCTTTTGCTTTCCCTTTCATTTATTTATTAAGAGCCAAAATCAACAAGGTCCTAGTGTCTCAGGGTGTCATTACTACTGATGGTAAGAAGAAACAGTGCTTCTGAGGGTGACATTATTTACATCTTCTGAAAGAATAATCCTGTCATGTGACATATATGTTCACTTTTTTTTTGAAATACATTGTTAACTAATAAAAGATCTGTGATTCTACTGTTTGTAAATATAATAACATGCATGGATCCAAAAGATGGAAGTCATTTTAAACATGTCAAATTTTGATTGTTTTAGGGTGCAGGGGCTGAGTGGATTTCGGAAATAGGTGACGTAGAACATTAACTGGAGTGAATTGTTTAACCAAGAAGGTCTTTGCCTATGTTATCTAGTTTAAAACAAGAGGGAAAAAAAAAAAAAAGAAAAACATTTTCACACAAGCTGTAATTATATGACAGAACTCGTTGTTTTTTCTGCAAACCCAGACCTAGAATTCACCTAAATCAGGTGCTTTGGGTAGAGTTTAAGTAACCAGAGCTGTACAAAAAATATGCTTCCGCAGATGTATTCTCCCAGGAAAATATCTGAGCCATTATGACCATTGCTATTAAGAGAATAGAAGAGCTACTGTCAAGAGTTTTCATTGTATGATATTCTTAAGGACAGAGCTGATTATGACACTTGAATATGATTCTTGATTAATGGATATAAGACTATGATTTCTTCATACACAGAAATTCAGAAGAATTGAACCCCTCAATATAAGCTTGTGGAACTGTAACCACGAATGATGTGGGGAAAAGAGAGCAATGGGTGCATAACTGTGCTGCTCCTTAAACACCCATGTGTAAATGGTCAGGAAGAGAGACATTTGCATAGTCCTACCTCCGTTAACATCGGTGGCTACCAAAGGTAGGTGTGCATGCATGGGACATTTGATATACCCAAACACGATTTGCATTTTCTCTTATCAGGGAAGAAGCATCACTCTGGGTGGGTCAAAGCTTCCTCAGCTGTGACACAACTACTCACACTGACCAAAAGATGCTACTTAGTGCATGACTGCATTCTTTCATCTTCACAGATAAGGTAGACTTGGGAAGCTGAAATCCTGATTCTGTACATGATGAAATAATCTTCACTATTTCTTGACCATAATGGATTTAAATTTATGACTATCACACATCTTTTATTGCAAAATGGAGCAATATGTTCAGGAAAGTCTGTTGTTATACCAGAGCAAGTGCGAAAAAGCAACTGTGGACAATGAGCTCCTGTTTCGATGCTTGAATCCTGACATATTTGTCTGTCTGTGACTGTGATACAAAAAAACCAATGCCATCTGAATCTACAGGCAGTGGACATCATATCTCAAAAGTGGGTATTTCAATACAAGTTTCAGGCACAACACATTGGTAGATACCAGTCACAATGTGAGTCTAGGCAAGAAGCCGGAAATTATTTCAGAAATATTTCTTCTATTGTAAATTAGCAGGAAGTATTTTAAATCATTACACCCAACATTGTATTGGCAAAATATGCAAAGTGTAGCAATACAAGTGATAAGAGAATGCATTCTTCGAATTTATAACACATTAAACACTTTAAAGCCCCAGGAAATAATGTATTTCAATTTTTCTTGATGAAGAGTATTTACTTCTAAGTATGGAAAATTTTAAAAATACACATTACTTTTTAAAGTTGACTATAATCCCCACCTTTGCTAGAAAACAGATCTGAGAGTTAAGATACAAGAAATTACGCCAGAAAAATTTTATTTAAAATTACTACTTAATTCAAAGTCTAGCCCTTGATACCCACTTTGGCTTTGTTCTCAGGCTCAGTAAAACCTATTTATTTTGGTTGACTTAAATATAGATGGTAGAAAGGGTCTCTTGCCATGAAAGGAATTTCCTTTCAAGCTAGAGAGGTGATTTTAAAGCTCTCTACACTACCCTTGCTCTCAAACATGGAGCTGGGCTGAGAAGTTAGAAGACTCTATGCTGAAACAAGATGTTATAGTTGATACAGAGAGCAGTGTGTGGTTTTGTGAGTCCCAGAGTGTGAACAGTATCACCAATTTTGCAGCACGCTGAACTCCATTTGTGTGGTCCCATAATTGTGGGAATACGAAAATTAAGCTAACTTTATTACTTAGGTACCTTCTGGTATTTGTGTGGTCCCATAATTGTGGGAATACAAAAATTAAGCTAACCTTATTACTTAGGTACCTTCTGGCTCCTAGAATGAGGGAATTAAGAATTAGAACACTTTTGACAAACACAAACAACTAAGGTGAGAAATGGTGGAAAATGAAGTTATTATAGAATTATAGATAGGCTGGTGCAAGAGACCAGACCTCTGGAGGTCTCTAGTCCAAGCTACTGCTAAAAGAAGGACCATCACCAGCAATAGATCAGGTCAGCTGTGGCTTTGTCTGGTCAGTTCTTAAAAACCTCCAAGGACATGTATGTCAGCACCCGTCTGAGTGATCTGTCCCAGTGTTACTCCATCCTCTTGGAGAACGTCTTCTTCCTGTTATGCAATTTGAATAACTCAAGCCACTGTCTGTGGCTCCCATGTCATGTTAAATCGTCGGCCATTACCAAGAAAAGGTGGATGGATATACGAAGAAGAGTTTAGCTTCATCATACTGGTAAACACTGTTCAGTTAGTTGTAGGCTATTACTAGGTAGCCCGTTGGCCTCCTCTTTACCTGCTTCACCATTCTTTAACAAGACTTGTGTCCTGTCATTTTTGAGCTGTTTGTTGTTCAGTTAAATAGTAATTACCTCATGGCATCCACTTTCTGAAAGGAGAGAAGATACAGGTATGAGGCCTTTCTGAAATGATAGTCATTATCATTCCTTTCTAGTTTCAATGGTTTAGATTCATCACAGCAAAAGCAAAAAAAATACACTAGTACATTAATAGTAATGTGTATCTGGTGTTATTTGACAGACCGTATAACTCGGATGCTGAGCAGTAGTATAAAAGCACCTGGATAAGGAATGAAAATGCAAGTCCCTCAATGCCTTGATTCATTGCAATGTGAAAAGCCATTTAGTGAATTCACTCTTACTTCCAGTGAATTTGCTCTATAAGGCAAGAAATTGTTGAACTAGGGTTAAAATTCTCACCGGAGCAAGGTGCGTTGCTGCTATACTGGCTCCGTGCAATCCAAACAGATCCCTGTGCGAGGTCCACTCTTCCTCTTCTTACAGGATCCAGCTCTTGTAGTAATTACAATGGTCCAAGGTCTGGTCTTGTTTCCTTTACTACCATAGAGGTAACCTATATGACTTTCAGAAGGTCAGTAAGACCTAGAGATTCATCCTACATAACTTCAGATCAATGAGTTAAGGATGCTGTTTCCCCATCACTTTGAAATCCCTCTGTCATCAACACAAAGAGATACACCAATTCTCACTTTGAAGGTCTGTCATTTGACACAGAGGAAGTCTTTGATGACTGTAACATCATCATGCCCCTCAGAAACACCCCTAACTTCGGTATTTCTTTTTTAGTACTTATGAATAATCTGTTCCTTGCTGTCTTCTGTTCCTCACTGCCATGCTCCTCTCTGAAATGTCAATAGCTCAGCGAAAGCTGTTAGACAGTCATGACATCATAATGAATGCAACTTATGTACAAGGGATGAGGTCCTGACTCACATCACTGCATTGCAACTCAGAGGTTTCTAATCTGAATCGAGAGAGTACAGCCCAATACAGCCTGAACCTAAGAAAATTACTCTTGAATAATTCATTTTTTCATAAGGAAAGTTTTTGAGATGTTGTTAATTTTCTAGTCTGTAATGCAGCTCCCTGAGATTGCTTCTGATTTATGTTTTGCTTTTTCATAAAGAAATTATTATTATGAACATCAGAACAATTCATAATTTAAGCCCCCAGACTCATATAAAATTTTTCAATGGAATCCAGTGGAAAGATATCACATTTATACATTGAGAGTCTCTATTTCTAATTGGGTTTACAACTTAAAAAAAAAAAAAAAGCTTCTTTGGGGAACATATGAGTTTGGAGAGAGAATAGAAACTTTAAATTCATTGCCATCTGTATTTGATGTGGTCTACAGTAATACCAACCCAGAGTGTAAAATTAAACAGTGAACCCTGGTCATTCGACCCTCAGACACTCCTGCTTTGAATGAAAATCATGTTTCTGAAGAAACCTGTACTGAAAACTTAACAATTTTCAGCATCCTTTTCAACCTGCATGGGGAAGAGGAAAGAATCAATGTCCAGAAAGGTAGAATATTTTTTATAATTTTAAAAATAATTTTAACGGAACTTTTCAGCAAAAAAAAGGTTGCGTTTTTTTTCTCCCTAGAGTGAAAAATGGAAAGCAGAGGGATGGGGCACAGCAGTTTGCCATTCCATTTGTGTATGCACATATATATGTGTGTGTATACACATATTCTATGTGTTACAACTTTTTTTGAGAAAGTTCATCCACCCTTCAGCTTTGATGGGAAAATCAATTTAGTGTCAGGTATGCAATTTTTACCACTTCTTTGAGAAGCACCCACTTTTTTATTAGATCTTTAAAACCACAAAACCTTTAGGTTGTGTGAGCTTTACAAAGATTCGAATAGCATTACAAAGAGTCCAGCACATAAATTATGTGTCCAGTCCACCTGCACTGAGTATGGCTAGCTAGAGCAGCATGGAGAAACACAACCTCATTTGTGAGGTTCTTACTGCCAGAGGAGCAGAGATGTTTAAGAACCTGAAGGTACTGACAGGGGCAATGCCCATAGCATGGAGGAGGCCTTTTCTACAGTTCAATAATAGTCCCTGAGTTCTTGAGAGAGTTATCTTAAAAATATTGTGTCTTGGCTGCCTTCTAATCCTTAGTATACATGATGAAGACCATGGAAACCAGGGCAGGAGAAAGAGGTTGAACTTGAGTTACATCCTGGCAGGATTCAGCCTCTCAGAAGCAATCTCAGGGCCAGGCGTGCTGGCATACCCTGAGTGTGCCAGGGCCCATATATGTCCCAGCAATGCCTCCAGAAGACTGATAAATGAAGGAGTTTTTACTGGGGCTGGCAGAAAGGCCTGGCTTGAAACCACACACGGTGATTGCAATTTAAGTCCAAATAGGAATTCCTATCTGTGTGTCCAAGGGGCTCTTTAGTTCAGCGCTGGTGCAATCAGAAAAGTGTAAGGACCATAAGAGGAGTGTCAGATGTGCTGCAGCAGAACCTCCCTGCATCACCCTCCATCCCACCCACTTTCCAATATGTCCTGTATCCACCTGCTCCCAGGGAGGACGCGCAGACACTGCTCCAGACACCATTCTGCCTCCTGAGGCATCCTGCCAGGCAACATTTTGCAGCAGTTTGTCTCACTTTGAGCTCCTCAGCTCCTTCTGGCTATTAACTTCTTGTTGGGGGGACCAAGATGTTGCTTGTAACTCTGTTGAGAGAAATAATTCAGAAGGGAGAGAAGAGGCTGGATCTACAAGTAGGTTTTGAGATGAAGAAGAAAAGGGTCTTGCTCCTTAGGAGGTACTGAAAGGAGGGAGAGGGGAGCTACTGGATTGCAGTCATCACAGGGTTGTCCACAGAACATCTCCACCTCTTCCTTCCACCCTCACACTGCAGGATACACACCTCATGCCTACGTGGAGGGCAAGACAGCAGGTGGAACAGGGCTTGGGATCTGGGCCCAGCAGGTTCAACATACTGAGGATGGCTATCCGCTAGTTTGCAAGTACTGATTGATTTGCACTAAGCCACATCTTTTGGGTGCTATCTGACCCTTCTGCTGACATGGGGAAAGGAAGGAGGAAGAAGGAGTTTCACAGAGAGACAGGAGCTGGACAATAAGGTGTCAAGGCTATTGGAGAAAGCCAGGCAGAACTGCAGCCTCCCAAGTGGACCTATAATCAGCCAGTGAACTCTTAGAGATTTGAGAACTCCTTTTGAGATTATTTAGAAAGTATGTATTTCCTGTGGGCCACATCCTGGGGCCATAAGACAAAAACACATGCAGCTACTTTGAGCTCAAGGGAATTATGCTGGTTTGCATTTTAACTAATAACGAAGCAGAATATTGATCTGCCTCAATCACTACATATTTTTCAACCTCTGCAATGAATAAGGAAAGGATCATATCAACCTAGCCTCTCAGTCCAAATATCTTGCAAGTAACGCTTAGGCTGTACACCAAGTCATGCCCCCATGTAACCAAATATAACCATGGAATTAGAAACTATTTCCACACATGGCCACACAAGAGAGGCAAATTAAAATTCCATGGACAGTCTTAACTTCGACATTTCTGAAGTCTTGATCACTTACTGAGGGTTCCTTGAACACAGTTACATGTGCATAAAGTTGTTCGTATTTTATTTCCAGGGCTGAATATTTAAGATTGCAGGGTGCGTGTGTGATGTCTGGAAACCAGATTATTATTATCATTAGCTCATTTTCTCCATGACAAAAGAGTAGTGAATGTTAGTTGTTTTCATTTTCCAGATACTCCATTAATTCTGTGCTGTGCCAAACAGGGTGGTATCATCGATCACCCATTAGAACAAATGTGAAGGTATATTCACGGGAACTCCACATGATTGCTGGGAAGGCTCAGTTCAAGTGTGTCTGGGAAACCTCACTGTTAGCCAAGCAAATTCTTAGACACTGTATTTGGTGTGACAAGTAGGTATGATTTACTGGTTACGTTAGCTGCAGAAGTGTACTGTTTCGGTTTTTTTTTCTTGTGCTGCTGACTGGAAATATTAGAACACGTATTAGAGATCAGACAGGATTTGAAATTATGTCCAGTTTGCAGGAAAGCATAAATTGCATTGACGTGTCCAGTGGTTTAACATTTCCACATCAGCAAAAGCTGAGCAGTAACAGTAGTTGTACGACCAGCCGGCTTGTCGCAGTGGGCAGAGCTGGAGACCTCTGAACCCTCCCCACGAGTCATGAACTTCTTCAAAGAGTTCTTCATGAGTCTTTACACCACCCTGTCCTTTGTGGGCTTTTTCATTCAGGGTTTTGAGTACTTTACCTGGAAGAGTAGTTAGTCTGTGCAGCCTTTGTCTAGTGCTCTATCTACATCTCCATTTCTGAGCTAAAGAGCCTAAACTTTCCCGAGCAAGATGATTTACAGGTTTTCCCTATTTGCCTGTATATTCTTTTCTCTCCCCCCACCCTGTCTCAGGAATAACAAGTCACATGTTCTGGCTTTGAGGATACCTGGGCAGAAGAACTCTATATTCTGGATAAAGCCCTAACACCTTGCTTCTTGCTATCAAGTGAAAGAAAGGGCAGTTTTATCTTCATGCTTATTGGTATTTACCTTTTCTACTGAAAATAAAAAGAACAAAAAAAACCACCTAGGTAATGTAAGATCTGATACGGACTTTGCAACATGTACTTGTCTACTGGGAGAAGGGATAGCACCTGTAGCCCGGACTGAGCACACATTTCATGACAAATAACAGAGTTGCTCATTTAATTTTACTTTTTCTGCTCAGAAATTATTAAGGAAAAAAAAAATAAAAGAAAGGAAATCCCATAGACACATTTGTTATTTGACTTTGTCCAAAAATTATTGAGTTCAACAGAGTGGCTGACGATATTCAAAATTCACATGGCATTGCTAATAGGAGACTGGTGAGGTGAGTCGTTGCATTTGCAAGGACTACCGTCTGCCCTTGGGTGACTTCAGTAAAGTCACTTCATTGCTCTGTGCCTCAGTTGTTGAAGGGGATGACTCAAGACTGATCTGTGTGTTGCACTTTTTAAGTACCATTGCAGTTCAGTCCCCTCTTCCCTCATCACGTGACAAACCAAGATTTCTCACATCACAAGAGAGAAGATCTGAGAAAATCTCCAAAGAAGTTTCACTACCAGCAGGAAATCTAAGTTTTCCCATAATAAAATCTTGAGGTCCTAAGGAAATAGTGCTCTACCCTTGAATGATTCAAAACCTTTCTTTAGAATGACCAGAGAAAACTTTGAGGCCTTAACAGTGCACAGTAGTCCTCATCATTTTTATTTATGGACATTAAAAGTTCAGGTCATAAAAGGTGATGGTGGGAAGACTGTTATTATCTCCCTTTTTTTCTTCAGATCAAACCAATCTGTGCTGAGAGGTACACAGTGACACTGGAAAGATGTCATGTAATGGAAATATGTCATCAAAAGATGATGAATGCATGCAATTAACTGCAGAGTACACACTCGAATTATGTAAATCTCCAGATAAAGGCATCACAGTGCTCGGGTTCAGATGTACCTTTCTGTCTAGCCTCACCCTGTGCTATTTCAAACTTCTTGAGGATGCCAAATGAAACTGTAATTCCAGAAGTGTGCAGAATATAAATATAAAAAAAGAGTTGTCTTTACAGTATAATGTTATTTCTCACCATTAAGAGCCTGTATCTGTAATTTCCATCTTTTCAGCAAATCAGCTTGATACTTAACTTTACCCACATGCTTAAGACCTACTGAATAGTTCATACCTAAATATTTTGTCAGATGGCACCCTAAAGAAGGCTGATCTGTCTGAAGGGCAACCAGAACTGTTCAGTACATCCCCCCTCTGAGAGAGAAATCTGTGTTCTCTTCCCATTGAAATGAATGTCTAAACCTAACAATGTGCCTTCCTCGTATGTGGCACATCTATCAAGCTGACAAATGATAAAAATATAAACAGATGGATCCTGCTGCCATGCTCAGCAATGAGAGAGACCTGTAGTATTTGATTAGCTAGTCTGTTTCCCTAGCCTGAGCAAAATTCTGCTTTGCAAGATCCTTGCTACTGTTTTTCCCAGTTTGGTTTTCTTAAGACCAGGCTAACTTTAGCCTTTCTAAGATGATATTTGCTAATCTGAAATCAATAGAACAACCTACTGAAGACTGATGGCATTTCTGCACGAGTTTCACCCTTTTGGCTTTCATAAAGAACTGGAAAAATGAGCCGTCCACAACAAAAATGTGGAGAAACGGAAGAATGATTCAAGCTATGAACACAAGTCAGGACAAAGCTACTGGGACCTTTGAGGACCAAACCAACAGTTTTGGTGCTGAGTTAGACATGTGGAAGTCTGGGACTCCTGCTGTAAGAGCCAGAGGTGACAACACTCAGAGAAGAGTTCCCTCTGAAGTCAATGGGACTCCTGATGCTGCTCCCTGAGCGTGAAGCAGTCAGAATTTCAGTTCTAGTAACATAAAAATTCATCTCTGTCACTCATGTTGAACCAAATTTTCCTCTGCAGATGTCCAGCCAGACTTCTGGTGTTAGATGAGTGAGCAAAGTAATACACCAGCAGACTAAGAGTGGGAGACACATTGTCAAATGTAACATCAAAGGCTCAGCATGCTCCCCTATGATATTAAAGGCAATCTTTTCTTTTTTTTTTTTTTTGCCCCTAGAAGAGCTCTCTGTATCTAAACCAATATATCTAAACCATTTGATCAGTCATAGCACAAGTTGTCTTTTCACAGTAGAGTTGTCTAATCAGATCCTAGGCCAGAGTAAAGTCTTTATGCTACTTAACATATATATGACACAGAAGTAGAACACAGCTTTCTGCAACCGGTTTTGAGGTACTGCTGGTGGCAGAAGACGAGTGTGAGGGCCATGGGCTATTCTGCTTATCTGCCATCACAAGGCAGATACTGCCTTTTGAGGGTCAGTTCCACCAGGCTATTTCAGAATTGTCCTTTTGGTTCAGGACTACCTCTTTTCCCAAGAATTACTTGATTCATTTGTCCTTGATTTTAATGGTCAAGGAAGCAAAAATGAAACCATGTTCTACAAAGTGACAAAAATACAGGTGGAGGTAAAGCCTCTGCTGTTAAAATCTTATAATTAATTTGACACTATAGAAACTGGTAGGGAAAAGGAATGTATACCTAGCATGAAGGGACATACATCAGACAATGCAGGTGATAATATTGTTTGTAGCATCCCTGTCACGTTTAGGGCAATAAGCAGTGATGTCCAAATCAGGATTATGATTTCATTTTGTGATCAAGCAAACAGGCAGGGATATAGAAAAATTCCTCTGTAATATAGAATTCTCAGCAGTAATAACAAGAAACACAGAAAAAGAGAGTCTAACACACACACTTCTGGTAATATAAATGTTCACTTTTACAGAAACTACTTTTACAAACATAGAGAGAACAATTGTTTCCAATTTTACCAGCAGTTCTTTAAGCCAATGTTGTTTTTGTGGGGTTTTTTTTTTTGTAAGTAATATGTTGCTAACCACAGAAACACATTTATTCAGCACTTGCTGTGCTTGCAGTACTTTTACAGTGCTTCTTCGGAATTCCAAAACAGACACAGATGCCACATCTATACCAGTAAATTACCCTGGCCAGGTTCCTTTTTCTGTCCCCAAGGTCTAGCAGTACAGCATGGCTGAGCTGCCCACTACTAGACCTTCTGCCTCTACCATACAAGGTGGCCTCATCCATATGATCTATAGGAAATATTCCTTGGTCCATGATATCTTCCAAAGTGTGCCTGGACATTGCGACAGTGCTCAAGCATTTAAGTAGTATAGATAACCACACACTGGAGCTTGTGCTCTAAACTTGTCTCTGTTTAGTTACTACTGTAGACATAACTCAACAAACCTCCTAAGCTTACCCTGAGGGTTAATTTGGGAAAATGACCATTCTCCATGCGCAGTTCCATTCTTAATTTAGAAGATAAAAACTTGAATAATATGAACATGGTCTAAGAGTAGACAACAGAGGCCGTGGCACTGGAACCTTTTGAAAATGTAGCCTGGGAGCAGTGGATAAGGGTCTTGGAGTGAGAAGCACTCCTGAAACTGTCTGCCATGGGGCTGCCATCGGAGCAGGAAAGCACACACCTTATTTTCTTCTGTCACTTCTCCATGTGTTAGGTGTTTACAAGGGAGAATTTTAAAACTGTCAAGTAAATGATGCCTTACTAAAAGAAGTATTAGAAGTGCAACAAGCATAATCTTGCAAACCAAGAACTGTCTTCTTGCTATCTTCAAACTTTTCCTTCTGGGGCCCATTCTCATATCTATAAGTTTCACACAGTTTTGTTGCAAACTCAAAGTCTAAATTACTAAAATATTCAACCAAAGTGAAGGTGAAGAGGAAGACCTCTCCTCTGGTATCCTCAACAGCTAATGCTCTGGAAGTCCTCTATGTATTTTCCTCTTCTATGGCCTCTCTGAAATCTAGCACTGACTCAACAGATCTAACGCAAACCGTCCGGTGCAGCTGTCGCTGAGGCTGGGTAAGCCTCTGAAGTGATGCCTTCTGTGAACATGGCTGGCATTAACTTAGGAGGTGCCTGCTATGGTTTGTTGTGCTGCAATATCATAGTTAACTAGAGAAACAAAGGCAGCCCAAACAACTATCTCACTGAGTTACAATGAGATTTTGCATGATCTAGAAAGACAAGCATAGAGTTGGTGAACCAGGAGGAACCGCGGTAGCCATGAAGCAATTCAGGTGAGAGTCAGGAGCCTGTTTTTTACCTCTCAATGATTTTTTTTTTTGTCCATGATTTTGGTGGTAACAGGTTCACATCCCAGTTACTTCACTGAGACAATGCTTTGAAAAGGCAAAGTTAATTCTTACTCATGATAATTAAGCTTCATGTATATATTTATACATGGAAATAAATATTTGCATAAACAAAGAAAGTGAAGATTGGTCTACACCTTATTGGTACTAGTTGTTATTCTTTATACAAGCCAGAAAAATATTGTATTGCTGTGTCTACTTCAAAAACACCAGCCCATCTTTTCTTTTCTTGCATGTGCTGGTACCAGTTACGTGATTAAGTCACTCTCTAATAAATTTTGGATCAGCAGCTGCTATTACCCTGTACTAAACTTCCTCTTCAGTAATGCAGATTTATGTGTCTGGGGTAAATAAGCAGAATGCCTGAAAATGGAGGTGTGCCCTCCAAAAAGATATATTGTACTTTTACCGTGTCCCTTAATTCAGAGATCAATACATTATTAACCAGTTTATTGCTAAAGATTTGTGGTATTCATTTATTTTTTACCAAGTGTGTCACCCTCAGGGCTAGACAAATTTACTGTATCCTCCAGGTACTAATTTTGCCCTAGTCATAAAGAGAAAAAAGTTTCAATAAATCGGGATTTTGCAACAGAATCTCAAAGAAAAGCAAAACTTCTTTTTATTTCCTTTGACACAGTGACAGTTTTGTTATAATCGTTAAATATTTGGTTGACAGAGCTTATCCAGATTACGAGGATATGATTCTTCACCAACTTTCTACTACTGTGCTTAATCCACTGATGTGCCAGATCACATTGGGAGTGGCACATGATAAGGGAGAATCATATTCTGATGTCTTTCTCTCAAAAAATATATAGGAGGTCCCTGAGCTTAAAGCATTGAGAATTCAGAAAAATACCCTCAAGAAGTCCCATTGTATGTTTTCCTTGCTGTTACCCTATGGTGGAGGCACAGAACAGGCTAAGAATGGCCATCAGTCAGATCCCAGATGGGTTTGCCTTCCTCTTGGCAGGGTTAAGCAAAAAGGGGACATCCACATCCCTCCTGGTGAAGTTGTTCAACTTAATGTATTTGTTATATCAAAAGTAGCAAGTCAAAAGCATCGCTGCTTGGGACTGGGATGCTCACAGGAGCAAGCTGGAAAGACCAGGAAGGGCAGGTTACATTGCTATTCTCTGCTTCCCTGAGATCCCTGGGAGCCAGAAAAGTTGGAGTATGATTTACAGCTATCCTGAAGAAATGAGCGTTGGGTACAGGGAGTTGATATTTTCAAGATCCTGTGAGCCTGACTGTCTGCCTACTGCTTATCACTGTTGTCAGAAGGATGTTGCTTTCGGAGAAAGGTGAAACTTGCTACTGTGACACCAACACACTGCAGACAACAGATGAGACAGCTGCACTGTGAGATTAAAAGAAAAGAAGATTCTTTTCTCTCTGATGTTCTGCTCTAGTTTGAAACCACAGAGAGAGTGGGTGTATTTTTATTTTTCTGTTCTTCCTTTAAGGTGTCTCCTTCCTTTTTTTTCTACTTCACATTCATTGCAAATGCAATGCAAATAGGTTTGCAAACGTGACAGAATTGTTTCATAATCATCACAAAATCCAGGTGCTTGTTCTGGTTTTAGCACGGTACATCTCTGCTATGCCTACCGACCCTCAAAGATTAGGTAAGTCCAAGACACAAGATTTGAATGCACATCCTCTAAAAGCTGAGCTTATAATGTTTTAGTCAGCTTCCAGCGTAATTCAAAACTCTTTTATTAACCTGACAGTCACAGTCATGTAACTCAGCAAACTTGGCTGCATTCTAGCAATCGTGTGGAATAAAACACCCCACAATGCATTAATGCATTATTTTCCTTTCCTATTGAATCAAAGTAACTTGAACAGCATCTTCTTTTTTTTTTTTTTAGTTGTTATTAAGAAAGCTGCTGACACACCTAGGGCAATTAAATTACTGCTAAAATCCAGGAACTCAAAGAAAAGCCTCTTGCCATCCAACATGTCTAAATGAAGCTTTCACTCCAAGTCATGGGGCTATCCTTTGTATCTTCTTCTCCTGTAGGACCAGTGGAGAAGATGAACCTATGCATAAAAGGCTCATGAGAAAAGAGAAGTCTTTAAAATCTGTGCACACGTATCTTCTGAATCTTCATTTATAAAAGTGACCTGAGACAAGAATTAGTCACGGTGACTCATCTAATGGGTGTCCATAAATTCAAATTCTATAGTTCTTCTTGAATTCATCCTTTTTCTGCCATTCAGGCATTCATAGACCCTGGCAAAACAGGACTCTGGCACAGTCATTCTTGTTAAATCTGCAGCATATTGGGCCATAGTCAAGGCCCTCTGAAAAATGCTTATCCACCTGAATGGACGAACAGGAGTCCAGTGTGCATTAAGGCAAGGGACAAGCAGGATTTGGGACTATTCTTGCTTGGGACACCAGCACCAGTGGAAGGATAGCACTGCCCAGGCTGCCAGACTGTAAGTACGGTGGTTGCAGAGTGTGACCAGAGATGCCAGCCTCTGAAACCCAGGCTGTGAGGACAAAACAGCCTGTGTTAGCGTCTTGGGGGGCTGCATTAGCATCCTGGGAACCTGCATCTGACATGCATTCAGTATACAAACTACATACAAGGGCAGATCTCCAAATCTAATGCTGAATTTCTCTTACAAGAGGACTCCCCTCTCTAGATTATCATCTTGTAATTCATCTGCAGCCCCTTTACTCTTAGGTTGGCTTCCTTCCCTGATCAGAGTACAGTAGGCATGAGCATGTTCAGCATCTGCAAATTCTCTGGTGGTTTTCTGCCATGCAATACAACTTCACCCATGCTTTTCTCTGTTGCTGTCAATATGAACAATTTCCCCATAAATATGATTAAAGTTCCTTAAATTTTGTTCTTCAAACCCCCTTCCAGCAAACGTTGTGCTAGAATGAAGGTTAGTGGTTAAAAAAAAAAGCTAATTTTTGTGACAACCTCCAGTCAGGCTGTCTACCCTTATCCTGGTCTCTGTCTGCACGTTATGGGAGCAAAGCCCACTCCAGACACCTCTGTGACCACAATTCTGCAACAAGGTGGCTGGGAAACATGGCATGTACTCATGCCCTAAACTTGTTTGGTTCACGGTCTTGGCTATGAGCCTGGTGGTAGGTGGGCATGGAGCTCACACGGTGACCAGGAAGAGCCAGAGTCAGGGTAGCTGCTGGTGGTCAAAGTTGTAGCTCGTCCATCCTCCCTAAGGTACAGTACGTGCACAAGCTCCTGCCCTCCCAAAAGTTGTCTGATTTGGCTTAGATCTACACTTGGTCTCAAGCTTGGGTGTCATGTGAATGACAGGGAAGAGTGGACTTGAAAAGATGCACTTAACAGTCCGTGACAGCTACTTTTCAAAATAAAGTACCTATCCTAACCCCCAACTTTTACTTTTACTTTCTCTTCATGGACTATCTTCACCTGAGGGAATATTTCTGACGAGGACATGTTTGTTCGCTTTGCTGCCTACTGATCTGTAACAGCAAGTGTTTGCCAACTTCCAGGCTTGCACTGCACAGCTCGTTTCCCAGTGCGTTTGCAAAGACAGCCTGCACGGAACTGAACGCGGTCATCAATGGATAAACAAACTTGCAAGTGCAAACCGAGGGCAAGCAGGAGCCATAGTATTTACATAACTAAGTGCACCGCTTAATGAATTCCCACTAGACCGTGGTGTGGAAGGGTGATTATGAACAGGGCTGGGGAATGATGTGCTTCAGACTCCAGTGGGGATTCAGCAAAGGGCCAGCAATTAACGTTTGGTAGCTGACTTACTGCCAGCTTGCTTGAAACTGGGTAATGATGTCTGTTTATGTAGAGTTTGGGTTTTCTTTACTGATCTTCAGCATGAATGCTCATCCAATCCAATCCCAGCTTCTAAAAATTATTATCTAGAAGCAATTTTTAAAAAAAGAGGGGAGGGAGAAGATACCATCTTCAAAGCAAAGGCATGATTAGTGGAAGGAATCTGCGCTTCCTCTTCTCTTCAGAAAAATGTGTCAGGTCCTGAAGAGTGTGGAGAACTGTTCTGAAAATGTCATCACTAATGTGATGTCATCACTTATCCCCCAAAAATCATCAGGGAAAAAGAACAAAGCATTTGTTTCCAAAAATAATAAACCTGAAGATACTTGGGACATTGGTATCAATGGGAGCTTTAACACATGATTCTCCACCGACAGTCCATGAAGAACACTACACCATGAGTACTGGCAACTAGACTTCAAAATGTAGCATTTTTTAATAGGAAGCAATGATGTGGAGGGGAGGGAATTGAAAGGAAATAGTAGAACAGCCATTTCAAACCCATATCTTTATTTCTAAACAAGCATTAAATTACAGCTAGGAGCAAAACTCAGTTTGCCTGAAGTTAGCAGCAAATGCTCCTACAGTTGATCCTATCACGACAGATAGGGATTTGATGACATCTAAAATGCCCAGCACACTTCACAGGGAACACTGATCAGATGATTCTTAGATTAATAAGGCCAGCTTGATTCAAAGTTTGACATATTAAGTAATAAACTCTCATAGAATAAACCTCAATTAATAATTTTTTTCCTGCTCTACTAAACAAAACAACAAGGCAGAAACAGAATATTTCAGCTCGCAGCAGGACAGGCTGAGCAGTCTTTTTTGCTTGGTAGGACCAACCTTTTAAACAAAAGGAAATGATTTATTATCTCAAGCAACCAATTGAGCCCTTTCTCTATCAAAATGTATTATTTTCCTGTCACTGAAGGGTGTCTCCCAGCCACAGTGAGTGGAGACTCTATCAATATACATATACTCTTCTCAGAATATATATATTTTTTAAACTACTTTGCCAGAAAGTGAAAGGAAATCCTGAACTCCCAGGGGCAATGTAGAAGCCAAAGCCTTAGTGAATTCTTTAAATTCAATGTGTACCACTGAGCAGTCTGCAAAGCACCCATGTTTTGAAGCTCACAGTGCAAACACTATGGGTCTTCCCATATCTGTGTATCCATCTCGAACTTTAACGAATCCTTTATGTATCCTCTTAGAAAGTCGTGAAAGCACAGCTTCCAGTCACAGATATTGGATCTCAGTTTAGGGAGCAGTTTAGCCAGAAATAAATGCTCCTGAGGAAATTGTTTTCTTCAACCAATAAAGGATTATAATTTATTAGATTCCTCTGAGGTAATGGCAAGGGAGCATTTTGTAATGATTCAGCAATGAAAAATTAAGTCTGATTATATTGCTGCTTTAGTGACAATCCCTGGGTTGTCAAAACCACTTTTGATTCCTCTGACGAAGTGACACCAGCTACTCATTATGTAAGACTTATAGCCAAACCCCGGGCCTGAAATTGAATGAGGACTTATAAATAATGTATCAATAAGGTAAATTATGCAAGAAATCATTCCAGAAAGTGTCTGAACTCATCAACAAATTAGATAACAAGTAGGTCTTTTTTCTACTAACTTAAATAAGCAAATTGAAATGGGATTTCTTCAAGAGCTTCCTCAGCACTTTTAGCAGCTACTTGGGGTTCCTGGACAATTTCTTTAAAACCAGGACTTGCAAAGCCTACCATAAACCCAGCAAATCCCCATTTAATTTTCTTTCATGTAGTGTAATTTAAGGCACTTTCGTGCTCCATTGGCAGCTGGGGCAGCTGGCATTGCAGGGGCATCCGTCTTTCTTCCATTCTCCCCTTATGCATTGAGGTGATTGCATAGGAGATGTGAGAGCATCTCTAGAGCACCACAGCCCTAACAAGCACAAGGTTGGAGGCTCATGCATGAGCCTCTGTGCCTCGTGCACTCCGAAGTGGTGGGTAGGCACCCAGGGTGACTGTGCAGATTGCAGTCTTGAGGGGGACTCTTCGGTGATCTTCTTGTTTCTAGCGTCAAGTGTCATTACATTACCATCACACAGGATCTCATGTGTAAAAGCCTTTTTAGAGAGATTAAAGCATCTTGTAGGTTCATAACCTTATCTCCCTTCTGCATTTAGAAAGAACAATCATTCCTGATGCCCTTTATTAGAGGAGAAATTCGGTACCCACCTCTGCAAATCATTCCACATAGTTAAGCTCGTACTCCTTTCCAAGTTAGACATTTTAAAATCCTCAGTGAAGATTATTTCCAGATCTCAATTAATAACTATCATTTAAACACTTAAATGACTTCTGTAAAACAAATACAGCTACTGTTGTTACAATCCCAACGAGAGGTTGGAACTTCAGGTGTGTTTCTCCTTAGTCTACTGCCAGAAAGACTCTGGTTGACAGTTGACACTGAAAGACATCTGCCCTAAATTAGCAGTAGGTACCCAAATCCCTCTGCAGCTCAGTGGAATAACATCTCACATATTCCTGTGAGGCCCAGAGATTTGAGTGAGAGATGCTGTGTGATGCTAGGGTGGACTAGTGCCTCCACTTCTTATTGTTCTTCGTATGGGAATTAAATTTCCATGGTTTCCCAGCCACTCTGGATGCTAGTCAGGCTTTAAGAGAAAAGAGTGAACTTATTTGACCACAGTACCTGCTAATAAAATTATTATTATTATACTTAGGGACAGATGAGCAGATTCACCTAGTTACTTGTAAGTAAAGGGTTAGTTCCTCTGTGCCATCCCAGACATCTATTTTAGGATGAGAAAAACCGTCATCTGGACATAAAAATTTCTCTGTACTGACTCTACAGAGAGTCCAAGGTGGTTAACTCAGACTCTGACAATGAATTTTTAGATGAATAAGGCAGGTGAGATGAACCCGATCCAAGAGGACAGGACGATTGTTCATGTGACTAATGGCTGACAATGATGACAAAGAAAAAAATCATATCTTGGCCCAATATCTGATTTCAGTAGCCTGCAGCTGGTATGCAACATAGCCTTTTCCTAATATTGAAGCGGTAGGGTGTTCTCATAGGTTTCACATTATAAATGTATGACTGAGCTGTGCTGGTAACATATAATCATATTTCTTTCATGACATGCAGTGCTCTCAGCTGTATGCACTAACATTATTAAAGCTACTAATATAATGGATAGCAACAGGGGATGTATTTGTGTTAAATGGTCTGTAGTAATTGTGCCACTGAATTGAGCTAATAATCATCACACTGTACCACAATATCTTGGAAGAACATCTTCTCAGCTTATCTAATAGTATAAAAATGAGATTCTTAGGCTTGCTGAAGGCAGATTTCTCCTCATCTATGAATTTTATTTGGGTGGGATTGATGTCTTGATTCACTATTTCCAACTCATCTTTGGAAGCCTGCTGCAGGATCTAGTGAGCAATGTAGCACAGCCAAACTCTATCACACAGCTTTTCAAGATAAGTGTCTGCAGCTATTCCAGAGGTAGTGTCAAACAAAACCTAAACTCTAAATCTTTTCTCAAACTTAGCTCATGCAATATAACTCTGATGACCTTAGTACAGTCACACCTGATTAACAACGGGAGAAACAAGTAGAGGAACAGACGTCATACATAAAGAATCAATTTTTTTCATCTGTGTTATAAATTTCATTTAATATAGCCGGAAATTAGCAGTGATTCACAAGACTGAGCCTGGTCTTAGTTTCTCAATTCCTTTTAGACGTCAGCAGAGGGGACTTGACAGCTTAGTCCAGAATTATTCTTTGCAAAATTACTCCATTGCAATTTTCCAGATTTTCTCTGCAGCAGCCGTCTGAAAATGTTTTGTTCAGTGACTCCATTGCAACGTGCTTGTTCAGAAAAATATTGCACTCATTTGTAATAATACACTGTTTATTTTACTGAGGGTGGGTTGCCTTTATAAAGAAATTTATGGTCTGATGGGGATTTCTTTTGTGTGAAAAGATTTGGGACCAAGTCATTAGAATTGCTCCCAGTGTATGAACTCCACAGTTCTGAATATCAGGGTGTTTTGCAATGGAAAAACTGTCATACTGATAAGTTTAACTACTTTTTTTTTTCTTCTTTTTTTAATAGAGCACCTTTTAATAACTGTTCTTTCTCCAGAAACTTTAAATGGAAATGGTAAGCATTTTCCTGATTTAAAAGCCTCATACAGCCTTGGTCTGAGAAGAGTAACATACAAGACCCAGCCTCTAGCTCAGTTTCCTTCCTTTTTGCACGTTCTCCAGCCTAGCATATGTTCAGTGTCGGTATTGCTGTCCCTGTCTGCTATGTTACCTAAGCTGATTAATCCACCCTTCTTCACAGAGGTGTATATATTTTCCAGCCATTTCCAGTCGCTGTTCCCCAGTCTTACCATTGTACTCTTCTTAATTCTCTTTGCAGCAAAAATGAGACCAAGTCAAGAACATGAGCTGTTGATGCTATAAGGATCATCACACTATAAGGATGCTATAAGCTTCATTTTTCATGTCTGCATAGCAATGGAGCAATGCTTTGAATCTGAACCATACAACCTTAAATGTGTGCAGAGAGCAGATGTGGAGATCTCAGACAATTCTAAAGGCTTAAGTGTGGAGCAAATTCACAGCAAGATGATTCCCCCATATTTTCACCACAGTGTATAGACATGACAGTATTTAGTTTTCTCTTTAGCATTCTTTTCTCATTATTTCCTCTTTTCTTTGCTACAAGAAAAAAAAAAAACTCTGCTGCCAGAGGTAGCGAACAAATAAAGTGATTGTAGCTGTGTTTGCAAACTGTACGTATAGCACAATCAACTCCCATAGGAGTTAGTTGTCCACTGTAAATATTAATTGATTAATCCAGATGTGAGCAGCTAAAACAAAAAAAATGTGTAATTGCTTCTCGAATTCTGTTGTTGATGTCAGAAAAACCAACTCATCATACATAGCAGCATTTTTAAAAAAAAAAAAAAATCATATGACTATGAGAAATTACCAGATGAAAAGATATTTGCCAGGAAAACAGAGAGAGTCTTAAAACATGTTAATTCACAAAAAAAACCCCCACATTTCTTTATGCATTGCAAATAAAAAAAATGCCCTTCCAGGGTTTCAGCTATTTCCTATGTTTGATATCTGGGCAGGGGAAATGGAAGTATTTGTTCCAGCTGAACAGGAGAAAACAAACTGAATTTATCAGCAGAGAAGTATGAGTTTATCTCCACATTAAATTTGCTTTCCTTGATGTCAGGGAGCTACACGGTCTATTACCAGACTACACCAGTTGGCCTCCAGGCCAGAGAGCAGGTCCTCATTTATTAATAGCAGAAAAATGTGGTTCCATTTTCCGAGAACTGTGGTTTTTTCCCATATCAGGCAGCTCTGTGCCATTTCTCCTCATCTTTTCACATTCACCATGGATAAGGAGTGCACTAGATGCCAACTGCCTCATCCCAGTATCATTAACTTGCCCTGTTAACTCTTCTTGTATCCAGGAACAAGGCCTTCAGGTTGCTTTAACTCTGTTTTTTTGCTGATGAAACAGCACAGAGGTAGCTTGTAACAGGCAAAGGAACCGTCTCTAAACTTCTACTTTCTATCAGATTGTGCTCCCCATTTGGCATGTAATTTAAATAACCTCACAAGTGGTTTTGGTAATAGCACAGGATAACTCACCAGATTTAAGATGAATCATTGTGGGAAGACCCTTCCCAACACCTGACTGTGCTGTAATGCTGATTTCAGATCAGTGTAAATGGCTTAGCTCCCCACGTCGTGTGGCCACCTGGTCCCAAGCCTCTCCCACCCACAATGTGGATGGGGCTGAAGCAGACCCCCAGAGGAAGGGCACTGGTGTGGCATGGGAGAGGGCACTGCACAACCAGGAAGGAAGAGCATTGCTCGTTCACCTTGATTTGCACCGTTTAGCAAGGACCATATCCGAGATTGACTCTGAGTTACCAACGGACACCAACTGTGGGTCTGGCACCTCAATGGACAGTTTCACTGGCTTACCTCTCTTATTATTTCCTAAGCCTTGCCAAAAAAACAGCTCTTTATTGAGTAAAAGAGCTATATAGAGAATAATTGCCTAACCACACCCTCAACTAGGAATACAGCATTGTTTAATGACTTTAAGCAACTGCTAAAAACATCCAGCTTTCCTTTCACCTGAATGCTGCTTAGAGCAGAAATCACTGAGACACAAATACTCTAAGGCACTGAAGCACTCAGGCCCAGCTGGCATCACTGGGAGTTGAGGAACCACAAAACCAGGCCAATTACTCCCATTTAGTAAGATGAATTAAAAAAAAAAAAAAAAAAAAGAAGAAGAAGAAGAAAAAGAAGAAGAAAGTGAGGTAATGTAGAGTCACTACAATCACAAAATCAGCAATGGTCCTTGTCACAAGCAGAACAAGCCTTACAGACATGGACTATGCTCCCTGAGGTGACCTGAAGATACATTTATTATTATTTTCTGTGTATATTCCAGCTCAAAGTATATGAGGGCTTTTGCATCCCATGAGGTTATTGTTTTGGTAGCATTAAACTCAGGATAGGGGTTGTGAGTTATGGCGTTGGCTTGAGGACTTGTGGGGAACAGCCAAGGACACAAAGCATCCTGGGACAGCTTTGAAAGATGATGTAGAAAGGCAGGAATCAAACCCTTGATCTTGAACATACAGCCCAACAGGGGTTTTTCTCCAATGCATGTCATTCCCCCAGCCTTGCCTAGGCTTTGTCTGGTCGGTGGTAGCTTGAAACAGGATAAAACTGTGCCAGGGTATATGCCAGAAGTTATGTAGCATGAAAAATCAGTGGTACAAGGCCCTAGTTCACACCTTGGCCTGATTTTCTAACCAGTGCAGTTGTATCCACAGAGAAGAAGCCAGAAGATCTGAAGTAGAAGAGGAGTCACCATGTGAAGAATCCACTACACAAAGGAAAACAATTTGCACAAGGGATGGAGCAACAGGCAGCTGAAGCAATGAACTCCATCTGGGTGGGAAGATCAACATGTGGTTCTCCTAATCTCCTGAAGATAAGGTAGAAGCAAAACGTGCAAAAGGAGAAAAGGAGATGTGTGAAACACAAGAGAGAAGCATTGAGTGAGATGGGGGCAATGGGGTAATGGAAGCCAAGGCAAACAAAAGGTTTTAGCCAAACAAGTGAGTAAAAAAAAAAAAAAAAAAAAAAAGAGAGATTAAGAACAGAAATTAGAAATTCCATCCCCAATCACCTGTTTTCCCAATTTTGCTTTAAAATAGCACTGTATTTTCTCTTCCCTCCCCCCTGCCCATCAATTTCACCAGTCACACTATCTGCCCTTCCACTCCTTTTGGCTAGGAAATTGAAAAAGTCATTGATGGGCAGACCTCTGTTTTTCTATCATGAGTAGAAGAGAGTTCAGCATCTCTCATTCAGCAATGTTTTCTGTACAGATCCTATGTTCAAAGATTTCGTTAATGCATGATGCAGTTATTAAAGGGTAGAGTAACTACACATGAGGAATGTTCCATAGTTACAGATGCATCTGGTAAACTCTCCGTCTGGTCCAGCAATTTTGTTCAGCACCTTTTTTTTTTTTTCTTTTTTTTGCTAGTAACTGAAAAATCAAATTGTCAAGAAGCTGCATTTTCTCCATTTTAGATACCATCAATCCATTGAAAATTACAAGCTAAGGAGATACAGAGGAGGCGGACACCACACTAAGGCATTTGTCAAATGATGCACCTGCTTCCTGGCAGATTGTTAAACCCAGAGGGTGCAAGAGTAAACAAATCTGAATGATAATTTCCTTCCCTCACATTAGATGTGTGCCAGTGTCGAAAAAGGTCCTAAATAGTGCATTAGCAGAAAAGTCTATTAATTCTGTTAGAAAAAGGTAGACATGGAACAATTGATGTCATAAAGGGTTTGGACAAGGGGTTTGTGACTGCGAGTGATCACATCATTCCTTCCCAAAGGCTAACCCTAACCTGAGGGTATGGAAAAGTAAGATCTTAGTGCATGCTTGCTTCCAGATCTAGTTTTACATCTAAAGAAATTGCAACCCACAGTCTTACACCAGCCACTTTTCAGCACCCAGAGTAGAAGTTTACTGTCCCCAGTGATCTGCAGGCTAAACTTACTATGTGAGAACATCCAAATCTGTTACAGCCAGTGTAAATGATTTGAGCAGAAGGACGCCTGTGAACCTGGCTCCGGACATTGACAGGACAGGAAGCAATTGCACACAGCGTAGAAGCAATTGCACTCAGACTATGGCAACATCTTGCAGAGATGAGCAGCTGGAGTCTGAAGGCAGAGACCTCTTTGACCAACACAACTGGAGCACCAGAGAATACACCATTGGGCCAAAGGATAAGGAGGTGCAAGTCAAAACAACAGACTCACTTGTTACTCCAAAAGCACTCCAGAGATAAAAGAGGATCCCCGGTAGCAGGATCTGTAAACCTATCAAGAACAAGGGAGATTGCTTTTAAGGTTGACTCCAGCCTTCCAGCATCACTTCTCTTATCTCTGCCCTAAAACTTGGCCAGGGTCATGTCATAGCCAAGACACTAGGAATCTTGAGGATGTGTCCCATCTTAAGCAGAGCAGTGTCACCAGACTAGCTAGGGTATTGCAGGATTTGAAATCATTTTCAGAAATGTAACCAGAAAAAAGGAACATTGTAAAATTTGTCATATCTGTCATGATGAAATACTGATACTCAGGTACCTGTCTTCAAAAGATAGGAAGGAGGATAATGGTAGCAGGAGAAATGTCTAGAGTAATGAGACAGACTGAAGAGATCTGATTTGGTCAAAACCAGAATTTGCTTGGGTTAAAAATCTTGAAGGAGGTGACAGAGTTTGATTTACACAGAGTCTAAGATGCATTTATTGTGAGTAACTAGAAGTGGAGGCATTATGGGACATCTTCACAGGTAAGTTTGGACCTTACCTTCCTATGCAGGAACCATCCCATTTGCTCTGCTGATGGCTCCTTAGTCAAAAGCTTCCTTCCCATGTCACAAGACAGATCAAAGGCACATATCCCTTGCTCCTAACCTAGAATAGAATCGAATCAAATGGAATTGATTCGAATCAATCAAACCGAATAGAATAGAATAGAATAGAATAGAACAGAATAGAATAGAATATTTCAGTTGGAAGGGACCTACAATGATCATCAAGTCCAACTGCCTGACCACTTCAGGGCTGACCAGAAGTTAAAGCATGTTATTAAGGGCATTGTCCAAATGCCTCTTAAATGCTGGCAGGCTTGGGGCATCGACCGCCTCTCTAGGAAGCCTGTTCCAGTGTTGGACCACCCTCTTGGTAAAGAAATGCTGCCTAATGTCCAATCTAAACCTCCCCTGGTGAAGGTTTGAACCATTCCCACAAGTCCTATCACGTCTTATCACTGGATCCCAGGGAGAAACAATAAAGAACCTGACTAATACTTGGAGGCCACTGGAGTACAAGTGCTACTGGCATTGGTGGAAGTTTCTTCAGAGGACAGGTTCACAGAACAGGACCAGGGAAAGCCATTGTCTTCTGATGCTTGAGAAGGCATGGATCTGCAAACAACGGTTTTTCATCAAACTGAAGTTCTAGTCCAAGACCTAACAGCAATGAAGGAATTTTCACACTTCTAGGCACTAAGGGTGACGAGTGCTCTAGAGATTGACATGTTCAGGTAAGAAATGTGCAGAGCAGTTTGGCTATTGCAAGCAGACCCTCAACTTACGGAAACTGGCACAGTCTCCGTTGTTGGAGCTGCACACTGATTTCAGTGGAAACGTGCCAGCCTCCATTGCTCAGGATCTGGCTATGATCCTCTCCATCCTCTGTCTCTCAAGTGATGCCACTTCACATCTGCTTTGTGCAGTTGTCAAAAACAGGCTGAGGGCACAGGGCAGTGGAGAGCCAAGCTATTTATTTGTTTATTTAAATGGTTTTATTTTTTTGAATTGTCGAATTATAAAAAATGTGGTATCTCACCAAACAAATACGGTTAACGTCTATGCCGACAGACTGGTCTGAATGATAGATCAGCCGCTAATGTAACCAACGTATTGTGAGAGCAAGCCTGACTGGGGAGAGATTGATTTAATTGGCTGCTCTGCTCCAGTTTTGCCCCGAGCCGCCCTCGCTTCCATCTGCTCTGTGTGCATCGTCATCAGGAGCAGGTGATGCAGAACAGATCAGACGCATTCACAAGTCCTAATTCCTACAGATGAAGTGTCTGCTGTTCCAGACTGCCCTCTGGGCTCTCCAGGACATGGATGGGGCAACTGTGGGTGGACCCTACTCACACGGCATTGCACATTGAGGACCCGGGAGTCCCTCTGCTCTGGCTAGTTTGGGAGATGAGAGCAACAATGCTTCAGTGGATGAGGAAACAGCTGCCTGGTTAGGAAGTGATGAAGGTATGGATTCTACCTGATTTGCAGCAGAGAATTGAACCAAGGCAGACATTTGCTTATGGAGGCAATTGCTCTGATTGGAGCTGCTCCACTTTGAGCCAGTGAGGTATTTATTTGCTTAGTGATTGACAACTGTACCTTGCCAGTAGCTGAGCCTGGGGAATGTCAAACCACAAACACCAGCATATTTTTTTACAGTTGAGGCAATTAGAAGCAGTTAACAGGGAAATGTGATGAGCTCTCTTAGAGTCCTTAAATTGGGTTCAATTCTGGAATCTCAGCTCACAGAAACCATGGCGGATCTTGAATTTATAGTCATTTATACTGGTCAATCTTCCAGACTTACACGTCTTACTAAAAGCTATGCTCTATTTCATCCATAATCTAATGGATTCAGCACAAGAATTCCTGGATGAAAGTCTATGGCCTGTGTTGTCAGACTGGATGAACATAATAAACTTTTCTAGCCTTAAAATATCTGTTAGGCAGTTGTGTTAATTTGCATGGGTTTACTAAATTCACTGGAATTATATTGAATTACACCATCTGAGAATATGTCCCATTTTTAATTTCTTCAGCAGTTCGAACCAGCATGATAAAACTGAGAGTGCATGATAAAGCAGAGAGTGAGCCAGCCCATTTGCATCCGGTGGGGCTACTGAGGAGCAACCTTTTCTAATCCAGATGGTAATTCAGCCCATTTTAGAAGCAGAGGGCTTTTTTCTTTCCTACTTTTATTCAGAGGTTGTCAGTCATTGTGGGGAGGACAAGGCTGTGAGGCAGATGCTTAGAGAACCATATTAAATTATGCACAGCAGAAAATCTGCAAAATGTACTTCAAGAGCTGGAAACTTACCATGTGTGACTGAAAATTGCAGAGAGACAGAATCCTAATTTCCAGATTAACTATGTCATCAATTAAAGCTGCATTTGCAAGCCTTTCTTATTTGTCTGCCAATCTGCGACTACTGCTAATACAAAGCTATCACCATAATAGAAACCAAAGTGGATATTTGATGCCATGTGCATATGGCAACCTAAGGTTTTTTTCAAGCACATTAGTTACAGCTAATTAGTTTTTTAATGTATTTGCATTAGTTTGTGGAATTCCATAGCTCCTGTTAAGTAGAGACAGGTAATCAAATGAGAAAATCAAGCGAGTCCTGCTGGGTGCTGTGTGTTTACAAAGTTGAGAGGGCAAGGTTTATAGTTAAGATAATATGGTAGCTGTTTATATAAGAACAAAACATCTCCTGCTGATCTACCCAATTCTCAACACATTTTGCAAATGTACTTCAGCCCCCAAATCCCTCATGAGTCCAGCTACCTCCTTCCAGCTCTGTGAGATCCAACCTTTGTTGTTGCTGTGCTAAGCTGTAGTATATTTTGCTTAAATCCAAGCTAAATTTTGCAGGGCCTCAAATGAGAAGCTGTGAGCTAACAGTGGCATCAGACAAACTGCTAGCAAAGGAAAAGATGTACGATTGTGTTACTAGCAAAGGCAGATCTGCAAATACTGCGAGAGAAGTGGGACTGAAAGCAGCACCAATGGCACAAACCTGCAGTCTTGAAAAACACACCCATCCCTGCCTCGCTGTCTGCATCCAAACTCAATTTTCCTTCTGCATGCATTTAGAGTCATACCACCGATATCACAGCCAGAATTGCATCCATCCCCTCAGGACTGAGCATTTCTGCACCTCACCCATGCCACAGCCCCTTGTCTGAGCGATGGAGTCATGCTTCACCCTATTGCAGGTACATCTGCAGTATTTCTTTCCCAGTACAGCCCTTTCCTCCAGGAGGGGAGCAATGAAAGCAGAACATGTAGTCAGGGTTGGGGAAGACTTCCAATATTCATTTGCAATTGGTTTACAGCCCATTTGTACCTTCTAGCAGGCACAGAGGTGTAAATCCCAGCTTGTGAAGTCTCCCAGATGCCCATCAAACCAGACACCATCCAGCAAAAGGCGAAGTCCTGACAGTAAATCCTGTGAGGTTTCGCACATGCTGACAGCCCAGGCAGGCTTTAAGCCAGGCTTTGGTGCCAGACCAGGGCTGCTCCCCATTGCCTTCCCACTGGCAGCGGCTCCCGGCCTCCCAGGCAGAAGAGATGAGAAGCATCTCCCAGGGGACAGGGTGCCACCACCAATCTGCAGATCAAACCCACGATGGTGGGAGGACCGAGGAAGAGCTACAGCCAGCTTCTACTGGTGACGGAACATAGCATCATCTGTGACATTGAGCCTCTGCTAACTTACCACTTGGTGCTCAAGGCTGCCTCTTGGTTGCTTGTGAAGTGCTCTTTCTGGCACTTTATTTAGGCACAGAGTTTTAGTCCCATTTTAAGGAATTATTGCTTCATTCTAAAATCATCATTTCCATCTGAATTTGTATATGTCTCTCTTTAAATTGATTAACTTTTTATTTAACTTTTTATTTTGATTAACTTCTTTTGAATCTTTTGCATATCCTGAACTCCATATGCAGAAACCTTATGTCTTTGAAAGTAACATTACATATTCTACCACTTTAAAAGATGCATGCTCTTTGGCTGCAAGCTAGCAATACTGAAACTCTGATTTTATGCCTTTTTTTTAAAAAAAAAAAAAGTTAATAAAAAGCATAGTGCCTGGAATAGTTATTTTAGGGCTATATATCTAAGAAATTGTTTGCAGCTCCAAGGTTTGTTAAGGTTTGGCAGGGGTGGGAGAGGAGTGCGGTTGAATTATTGTCAGAACATCTGTGAGAACTGAGTCCAAAAAGAACCAGACACTCTCATAAATCTAACTATTTTATATGGTACATTTGGGAATATCTATTGTCATTATTGTGGTGGGCAGAGTATGGAATACATGGTCTTTTTAAATTCTAGAACAGAATCAGATGAGCTGCTTCCTTATAAGTAAATAAATCACATACTACATTATTTGGGTTACTCAAAAACCCATAGGCTCCTGCTGAGATTAAGCCCTTATTGTAGAGACAAGTAGCAAGAGATAATACCCATTCTTAAGAATTTATGATCTGCATGAGCAAAATGTTAAAGGCTATCAACAGTGAAACTATTCCCATTTTTCATAAGGAAAACCAGCAGAGGGAGCAGAGGGGTTCTGATTTTAATTCTCTCTCTCTGAAGTTCATCCATATCTTTAAAAACATCTAGTTCTATGTGACCTCATCAGAAGTCATCGAGAAGTCTCAGGAGGACCGGGGGATAATCCCCTGTCCTGGATGTCATGGACATGCAGTTGCTGCACCTCTCAGTGCCCCAGCTGAGATGGGAGCCCTGGTAAACACCAGCTGCAGGTGGGACTTGTCAGGACTCACCAGGATCCGGAAAGTATATCGAGAGCATCTCTGGACAGGAGCTGTAGAGGGAGAGACACTATCCTTTGGTAATCACATTTCTTTCTTTATTCATCCAGGTTGGCCTATTTGCCCATTCTCTTTGTCAGTAACTCCCCACTTACTTCAGAGAAAGTCCAAGGACAGCCTCGGCTCACCCAAAGCCTGATTTCTGCAGGTATGTCACTACTTAATGTGGGATCCATAACTTTAGAAACCTTCATTAGAAGTCTCTAAATGTCATCTGGTCATGAAAGCTCTCTTCATAGCCAGCAGAGAGAAGCAGGCATCACTACTGGATGACTCACATGATCTGCTTCTCATCTCATCTATTTTTCAATCAGACAAATCTTTCTCTAAAAGCACCAATTTCTCTCCTGTCATCATTAACAGGGTCTAGGCATTTGGTCACAGAGATATCTATAATTATGCAAAAAAATCCCACCTGAAAAACATGGAAAGAATGTGCCTTAAGGCTTTCAAGACCAAAATACCTTTTAAAATCCAGACCTTGATGCCCAAATGCTCCTCTCTGCCCTTCTCTGATCTCCACTAAGCTATATGCGTTTCAGAGATCAAGACATCACGATCAAACCAGCTTCCTTTCCAGGTTTTCTCCCAGTCATGAGGAAGGACTTCTGGGTCAGCTCAGCAAGCCACCTGGCTTTAAAGCCAACTTTGAACCCACCAAGCTCCCAGCCAGAGGCTCTCCCTGAGCCTGAGCTGAAAGCAGATCTGGAGAGCAGCAGGGTCTCCCATTTCTCTACTGGAGCTGACACATCAAACCTGTGTGCGATCACAGTCATCAAGCAGTGAAAAAGCTCCAGAAAGCCTCTTTCTTTACTATATTGCCTCATTTGTTCATGTTTTACCCATGCATTTGGAGGCAAGTACAAGAAATATTGCACAGAGATTGTCAAGGGGCCGAATGGCTGAAGGTTTCCAAGGGACTGACACTCCCAGCCCAGGGAAATCTTGTATGCAGAGCTTGCTGACAAGGAGAGATGCAGCCGGCTGCTCTGTAGCTCTGAAACAGGCCGGGGGTGGGGGGGGAATTATTTTTGCATTTTTTATGCCTAATTTAATGGAGCAACCTTCTGTTCTGCTCCTCTGGAAGTCAATGATACGTCCATGATATCACTGGATCAGCAATATCTGTTATGAAAGTGAACTTCTACGCTATTTTTAAGAGCTGAAACAGCTGCTTTGCTATTTCATTCCAAATATCAGGAGCAAGTTATCCCAGAGCAATAACCTCGAGAGCACCAGTCCCCACATGCATTTCACAGAAACCAGAGGTTCAAAACAAGCTGGAAAGGAGAGTCAGGATCCCTGGGTAGAACAATAAAAGCCCACCAGCATTAGTAAGGGGTAGAATACTATTCCTAAGACTAAAATCCCACAGGGCCAAATTGCTAAGATTATAGAATTGTAGGACATAGTAACAGCAGTACGAAATTATACTCCCTTCTAGATGTAATTATTGGACTCATTTGCATAATTTACCTGGTAGATACCCAATTAAAATTTGAAACAACAGAAGTGTCTCTCCACCTCCAGAATCAGGTTGCCAGAGCAAAAATGGGCAAAAGAGGTACCACATCCAGTCTCACTCCATCTTTCATCCTTTTCAGTACATATGGATATCTCAGAACCAGCTTGTAGGCCAGCATGCCTGTCCGAGCATGCTTGAGAAAGCCACCTTCAAGATAGCTGCTCTTAGTCTCAGAAGCTCCAGAGGGTACACTCGAGCAGTGTCTCCAACCATCATTGCAAATTTATTGTCTACACAATCAGCAGAACTGTCTGGCCTGCAAGTTAAATCCTAACCCCATTAAATAGGTTACTGTCTTCTAAGAATATTAAATAGGTTACTGTCTTCATGAGAATATTAAGGCCTCAAGGAAATGGAAGCACCACCATGAATTTGCAGGTCAGGAATAAAACCCTTCACTTCCAAAAACGCCACCTCCTTTCCCTCCTGCTCAGCAAAGCTTACCTTCATGCACCCAAAGGGATTAAAAAGCAGGAAACCCAGATACCATCAAAGTGGTAAGCTCCATACAGAAATATCCAACTATCCCATACAGACGCCACATGAGTTCAAACTTTCAGCCTCAAGAAATGTCAAGTAACCTACAGGAATTGCTGTGAGTATTACTGAAATAGTAACTTTCAAAGCAAGTTAATCATGAAAAAAGCAAGAAAAATAGCAATTCAGACATTCCCTCTAAGAGAAAACAAAGACATCTTTGTATGATCCCCCTCTCACATGCAAAGGCAGTAAATGCACTGATTTGATAAGCACAGGTGGGTTTCACATGCCTGGTGGATATCACAAGCAAATTAAATCATGCAACTTGAGGCATGTCCATAGTAAAGGCTGCAAAAGAAATGAGAAATACTCAAAACACAAAATGAGGTTTAGCCATACAGAGCTTCACTGGGTTTATTTTAGCCTACTGAGAACAAGAGTAAATTAGCCTCACTGAGCTTCAGGATGCCACAACTGGATTGCAACCCTTCCCTGAGTCTGTCAAAAGCTGTGCTAGGGACTTCTTCACTACAAGCACAAGTAACTCTATACTGCCTGATCTCATGTATAGCAAGCAAAATAATAGCTGCTGCCACCTGTCCCGGCTCCCAGAGGGTTAATGGCTTTCTCAGTCATAGGAACTTTATTCCTCAGCATCTTCTCTGGCCTTATCAAGCAGATAGTGACCTTTCCTTACATTGAAAGAAGTCCGCATGCTTATAGTGTTGACAGCTGCACCTGACCTCATCTCAGAGATGGGCAGTGTGAATGCTTATGGTTTCTACTTGATAGAGTCATGTCCCATCAGTATTCAGAAAAGAACCTCCTCCAGAAAAGCACTAGTCTTGTTCTTAACTTCCCAGCAACTGTTTGGAGTGCAGTTGCTTGCAGTGGTCACCCAACTTTCCTTTGGAAATACATTTTGACAGAGGGAAGTGTCAGTCCATGAGCATCCTTTCCTGGAACGGTCAAAGGGTATAGGGAGAAGAGACAGAAATATAACGATGCTTTCTGAGAATTTTGGAGATCGTTATATAACTCTAATGTTTTTTAGATATCATGTAGCACGTGAACGTAATAATTTAAAGTAGTAGTAAATATGTTTTAATATACTCTAGTGTAAGTGAAATACACAATATATGTGACAATGCAAATGCTTATCACAGAAAATTCTGGTTTCTTCCTTACTGCCATGTTTCAGACTATTGTAATAGCAGAGGCAAGCAGGTAAATCATCTTGGTACAAAACCTACGGGGCCACAACTCATACCTGCTTATCCAGGGCTAATTTGACCTTCAGTGCAAGCCCTGGGAGCCTTGCAACCGTAAGAGTGGCCCTACTCACCCACCACTGAAGGAGGGGACTCTTTGGGACCTCACCAGGGAACACGACTTGTTCTTCCTACCACGTCCTTCCCCTGCACGGAGGAGAAGTGAATGAAATGAAATGAAATCTTGAACAAGAGGTCAAGAGAAAGTGAGTGAGGGGATAAAAGCCCAGGGACAGCGAGGAGACAACAGTGTTGCAGTGAATTATGTGGTCTTTTTTGGATAGCGTTATCCGATTCCTAAAGCCCTGAATGCCAGGTAAGCCTGCCGCAGGTCTGGATGTACAGTTGGGCTGCTGAGGCTGAAAGTCCTTTTTTAAAGCGGGACTGAAATAATAACAATAATGTGTTTTCAGAGCTATGAGCCTGAGGTAGGAGAACAAATGATGAGGAAGCAAAGAAGGACTGATTTGGTGAAGCCTTGAAGGAAGCTGAATGTCCCAGGTCAGTAACCGTGATTGCAGGTGGACGAGGGATGAACAATTAACAGCCTCTGATGCAATAAGCAGTGTCAGGAAGTCTGCATCTGCACTAATTCACTACATTATTTTCTGCACCCAAAATCTACAGTTGTGTGCCCTGGACAAACTCCTGCTATGTGGTTCAGGAGACAGTCAGAGCAGGAGGCTCCCCAAACACACCAGGACTGGTTGGCCACTGTAAATGTGTAGATTTACAACTAGGGAGGTATTCATCTTCCTACCACTCCAATATGAACTTTGCCATTAATCTCCAATGTATCTCAGTACCTGACCAATAAAGCAAAGATCAGATTTCTTTTTCCTCATGCTTTGTTCGCCCAGGTGATTTATATTAGAAGATTTTTGGGATGATAATTGCTTTATTTTAAGTATTCATACAGCATCTAGCAACATAAGGTTGTGGTCTCAGCAGGCAGCTCTCAGTTGACAGTAATACAAAAAAATCACAATAAACAAGAAGGAAGAAATAAGATCAATTTTAGGACGTACAACCATAGCTCTAATATAGAAAGATTGGTTGAAAGCAAACTCAGTTTCTATACTGAACTGAAAAACAGAAAAAATGTCAGGCTTGGAAAAATTAAGAAAATACCTTTAAAGAAGCACTTTCATTTTCTGATCCTTTTTTTAAACACTAGCAATGGAAAATTGTGCAATCTTTTAAAAACAGTTATGTACACCCAAAGCGGTGGCTGTCCTGGAAGATAATTAAAAACTCTGCATCTCATTCTATGGCAGGAAAGAAATAAAGAATGCAAGTCTTTGTGATAATGATGGATTTTTTAAATAAAATTATGAATTAACTCTACTAAAATATATTTAAGAGATTTTTATTCTTTTTGCAAAAAGCCATGAAGAACAATTCTAACTTAAACAGAGACTTTCTTAACTTCTGTCAATTCATTTTGAAGTTGGAGTCACAACATGATTTTCACTGCAAAAAATGAAATACATTAATTCCAAACAGCTGATTTTTCCCTGAGTTAATGAAATGCTTCAGAAATATCAGCACAAACAAAACAAGAACAAAATCAGTAATAAAAATTAGTCAACTGACTCAAAAAAATGATTAGCAGCAACTTCTATTGTCCAAAGAGGTGAAACATAGTTCCCTTGACTGAATATTTTGGCCAGCACTGGAGACAGGAGTCATAGTCATTAGGCCAGGCAGCAATAACAACAATATTAACAGATAACTCATATTTATGTCAATTCACTCTGTGCCTCAAGAAAAGTCTAATACGATTCTCCCCTCTGCAATTCAGCATTGCCATCAGCACTTCGATGGACGACTTCCAAAGGGCACATAAACCACCTTTACTTCAAGAAAAAAAAAGTTTCTCCAGCAATTTTGCTTGCAGAAAATAAACGCAAGATCCTTTCCCGCTGTCGATTAGCAGATGTTTTCTGGAGGAACAGCAGGAGGTGTACATTTGCGGGGCCCGCAGGATGGCCCCGGGGGTCACCGTCTGGGCTGCTGAAAAGCAATAACAAACCAGAAGCCAAACTCTGCTCAGGTGTTGGTGGGTAAAGTGCTCTCAACTTTTGTATGGCAGCATGTATTGCAGCAGATTCAAGGGAGAAGTCGGATCAAAGGATTCCGCCTGAAATAAATAAAACTTACACAAGCCTTTTCTCCTCTGTAAAATGGCAATTCAAAGCTTGTCTGAATGAAAATGACTTTTGATTTCTGTTATTTGACTGGATTTGAACTGGTAGGTTTTATGCGGAGTTTGCATTTAAGATCTGTAGCGCTGCTTTTGGAATCAAGGAATGTTTCTAGGCTAATGGGGGCACATACAATACTTAGTATAGAAAAGATCTATATATAGCAATTATGGGAAATGCTACAGGTCCATTACTTCCTGATGGAGATGTTAACATGAGCCATTAACAAACCCATTGATTTAATGTTAGCAAAGAGTTCTCCATTTCACTGTCACTCTAGGATTTTGGAACATTATTTGCTAAAAGACATCACGGCACAGAAATATTATTATAAGTGGTTTTAACACAGACTTCTGCCAGAAATTGTGTTTAACTTGAGACACATCACGTACATATCTTTACATTGATTTAACCTGTCTGCTGGTTCTGTGTTAATTCCAAGATATTATGCATATAAACTATATGTTTTAAATGAACTCCCTTGTTTGTGATTGCTGTGCACAGATTCATGAAGGACATTACAAATATATATTAACTGGTGCCTGTGTGGTTCTCTTAGCAGTCAATTTTTAAAGCACTGTATTATTGAGCTATAAATTCTCCTGTAACAGAAGTGGTAGGTTCTGAAAGGTTTCCTACGGGATGCTTTTAGCTTTTGCCTGATGAAGTTAATAAATGAGGTAAGTAATAGTCAAATAAGGTAGGTAGTAGTCAAGAGGAGAATGCATTTGAGTGGAACTATTGCACTAATAGGTTCCTCATTGAAATGCAAAGAACCGTTAGATGTCAGAGATTTTATTCACGCTTGCAGGTACAAGTGTAACCTTCTCCCAGCCTGGCAGTCTCCAGCTGCAGCCTGTTGCCCATCTCCTGCTTCAGTATCAGACCAAAGACACCAGGAGGATGTCTGCAGAGCAACAAAACAAGTGTTTTGGAAGGAGGACACATCTGAATTTCTTTGGGCAGCAAGATTGTTATTTACCTGGCCACCATCCTGAGTAGTCCCGCAGGTGGTTAAGAAGGACATGGCTTGGCAAGCATCACAGCTGGTGACTGTCCACACATCCCAGTGCTCTCAGTTGCCACAGGAGAAGAGTGCGTCCAATGCTCTAGATCAGCCCTTGAAATGTTGCATCCCAAGGCATCGCTTTTACTTCGTTTACAGAATCTTTGTATTTAAAAAGCGTAAAAATTGGCTGCAGCCATAGATTGGGAAAATGCTTGCACTGCCACTCTCTTGAGACCCCCTTTTGGTCATATCCACCTGTCCACACCGAAGGTGCTTGCAGGCTCCTGTTCTGCCTTGAGAGAGCCCAGTATAACTCCACTGGGTTTGGCCACAAGAACAGGGTAAGCCCGAGCACAGTACCGCTGCTCTGAGGGTTTTGCACTGCTGCCCAGGCTGCACAGCCCACTCCATGAGCCATCAGACACAAGAAGTGTCACCACCACTGAATTCTCTGGTGTCTGATAGGGACTGAGCCCTCACTGGTTTCTCTGAATCACTTGGGGTGAAAGGATGCTGTCTGAGAAAGACAAGCATTTCGATTTTTTTCTAATATGAAACATTTCTATTTTATATTTATTTGAAATTTCTTTCAAAGTTTCCAAATCAATAAAATCCAAAGTCATGCTAAGTGCAAATAAAACTTTTCCTACAAATCAACCAAAATGTTCTCATCAGACCTCATATAATTTTAACTTCTTTCAATTTATTGATTTTTTTCACATAAAAACTTCCATTCACTCCTTACATTTTTATTGGGTTTTGTTGCTAACAAACCCAAATATCCACAATACCAATTCACCTGTCTGATTCAGCTTTCCAAAGAAAAAATTATCATTTACACCAAATAACGACTAAACAAACCTATACTTTGTCAGAATACATATTTTAATCTTTTAAACCTTTAAGTCAATTCACTTTTTTTGGTTTCAGAAAGATTAATACCACTCAAGAATAAACGCTTGGGAATGTGGCTGTGGTATTGCTTCTAAGACTGTTCAGTATATGAACCTGGATGTTCACCTTGTGATGTGCAAGCAAAAATAGATGCCAGGAGTCAGATTATCAGCCCAGCCACCTTTGAGCAAAGCTGAAATCAAAATGAAGGACCTCCTGAATGACTGGGGTTGGAATCTCCCACTCACTTTACTTTAGTTTTTTTTCACCACATGCACTGCTTCCATTTAGCAGTTGATTGGCATTTGCTGACAGCTTTGCTGGAACAGATCAGCAGAAACAGGTGAGATTTCTAAGGAAAGGTGGGAGACAACTTAAATTAACACCTGTATGAGCAATGAAAGCCTTTCATTTTCCCTCATTGAATGTATTTTTTTAGGTGTTGATATATCTTCTCCAAAGAAGTGTGAGTTTCAAGAAAGCTAGGTATTATTGGACTGAGATTTAAAATTGTATCCATGTGTTAATATTATCATTGTTCAAACTGAAAATTCTGCAATAGGTTGACTTGATAAATAATCAAACAGCTCTGTTAAAGTATGAGCACAAATACTCAGGATATACTAATTTTCACTTCCATTTTCCAAGTCTATTACACGTAGACCAAGTTATTTGACCTCAGTGGAATCTGTCAAGAAGTATGCATTTTGTCCTTATCCTCTGCATTAGAGAAGTGCTAGAAGTCATGAGCAGAGACAGGGGATGCGTGGTGTGGTGCGGTGCGGTAAAGAGAGTATAAAACTGTCTGCACTTCAAAGAGCTGCAAGTCATTGAGAAATGACATAGCAAATGAGATGATATAAACGTCGTCTGACTTCAACACCTCCTTAGCAGTCATCTGTCTGACTAAGTTAAAGTCCCCAATTCAGGTAGATGAAATGCCCCTCTGCATGCTTCAAAGGTGCCTTCCCGTGTTTATAAAAATGTAAGCTCGTGCATGTGTCTGAGTGAGTGTTTTCTCTGCAAATCTGCACATTCCTCCTCCCTAGCTAAGCCCTTAATGAAACCTTAATACATATAAATTAATCTTGGGTAGGTGTTATTTGAGATAACAACTGGACAATATGATTCACTTCTATGTCACCACAAAAGATTGGTTTATTTAGAAGAAAATTGCATCCTTGTTATCTTTGTCAGTTTACAGGTCTAAGGAGCAACAACTACAACAGAAGTGTTTCAATGCATGTTTAAGGGTCATGGGCAAGGTATGGTGAAGGAAACTTCTGCTATCACAGTGTTTAGTGCATAAGAACTTGAGCTCAACAGTAGATTACTATCTTTGCACCTTCAACTCAGCACTGCTCAAGAATATTTAGTTCATTTCTAAATCAGAAACCAAAATCTAATTTATATGAAAATAAACATTGCTGTCACCTTAGCTCATGTTGGATCCTGCCATGGGCATAAAATTGCACTGAATTGTTATTATTGGATACAATTGATAGATATGGGATCAAAATAGCTACTTTATTTGGGAGCTTTCTGGTCAGCGGTGTCTCTACCTAATATTCTAAAGTCTTAGCAGCATGGATTTCATACTTCTCGTCTGAACTTGGCACATGTTCATTCTATAGCAGAAATACAAGGAAAGACATTTGGCTTCCTAGATCAGCAGATAAGGACCTGGAAGTTCAGTGTATTGGGCTATGTATTTATTGGATTAGTAGTTCTGCAAAGTCATCTTAAGAAATGCAGAGAAACGCTTCTATCTTCCTTGGCTTGATGCCTTGCTATTCACAAAAACGGAATTCATGACCCTTTCATCTAAAGGCTTTTACTTTCTGCCTAAATCTTAAATCAATCCTCTTGCCTCTGAGCACTGCACATTTAATTCTAACATCTCTTCTTGAATTTGCCTCAAATTCCTCAAAGTCAACGCTGCCTATACAAGCAACCTCTTTCTATCTCAGTGTCTGAAAATACAAGAACACATTCTTGTCATCCTCTCATGACAGCTGCCAGCTCCTGGCCATCTCTGCGCTCCCCTGGGGTTTCCCCAGCTCAGGAGACCCCCCCTGTACACCGTGATCCCCTGCTCCACTGCAGAACACACCTGCACCAGAGCTGATCGCCTCAGCAAGTGGTCTTTCTATTACGCATCAACAGAGAAGTTAAAAAGCATTTTTATCAGCAATATATCTCAGTGGTGCACCCAAGGAGCAGCTAAAAGCTCCTTTGAACAGTAAAAAGGTGAAGCTAAGCACCAAGTGCAAAATGTTTCCTGCAATACAAGGCTTTTCTACAAACTAGCCCAAACCCAAGCTCTAATGTTCTCTCATGCCAATTCACATACACACACACATTAAAATAAAGGAGTAGGGGACTAACCACCATCGCTGCCTTTAGATCCTTTATTAAGTGTTACAAATTAGTGTCTTCTCCACTGTCACCTAACTGACTTTTTGGAATACCTTTTGGAACAGGACCTGTACATTAGTCCTGGCATAAGGTTGCCAGATTGGATACGAGCTGCTCTCCATTCCCCTGACACTAAAGAAAATAAGCCATGAGGCAGATATGCTGAGATCTGTCTGTACTTTGCTACTGGAGAAGAGTAAAATTCCGGCCCCAGTAGGGGTAAAGGTATTTTTAACATTGACTTAAATGGAGCTAGGATTTCGTGAACAGAAAGACACTTATCAAACTCTTTCTTCTTGAAATGGAAATACCCTCCATTCATCCCTAAGGATGGTGGCCCCATTGGAAAAATCCCCAGGAGGCCTGGCTAGAGGTGCTGCACAGGAAAGCAAGGCAAAAGGGGAAGTTCATAACTAACACCTTACCTCTGCAATCCAAGGGAGAAAATACTAATTTCAGCTGTGGAAGCTTTACAGATAAAAGTAGCCATTCAAATGCAATCTTCGTTATACAGGTATGATCGATCCACTTGGAGGAAGCAGCATAGAATGGGACAAAAGACCCATAACTTCAGTTTCTGCACTAACAACTTACTCTTGTATCATGTTATGTGCCTAACAACTGATGAAATAATGAACAAATGCCAATACAAAAATTCCTCAAGAAAGCAAGATACTCGCACTAGATACGGCAACAATTTAGGGTATCTGTGTTGTTATTTCTGGAAGGTGACCTCTCTACTTTGAGTCACACTTCTTCCATTTTCTGCAGTGCTGAATGACTGAATAGACTGAAGCAAGAGTAGAGCAGGTTTCCATTCATCTAGATTCTTCACATCACTCTTCTGCTAATTCTTTCTGTTTCTCTTTCATATGGAAAGGCACGCCAAGGACAGAACAAAAGCAAGCAAGTTAACTGCCAAGTTCGTTTGATACAAGAGTGTAGCTTTTTGAGTCTTCATTCCTCAAGAAATGCAACTGGCATTGCATTTGTTGTCACAGTGTGACACTGTCATCATTATGTCCATATTTAAAGCATGTTTGGTGAAGGTTTTCAAGTAAAGGATTACTATTTCTATTCACTGGGCTACCTTTTAGAAAAAAAGAAAACACTTTCTCTTGAAAGGTACATGCATTTTATAGGTTAAGAAATGCATTTTCAAACAAACTATAGTTTAGTGTAAGTTTATTGTAATTCATTGTGTTCTTGATTGTAAGGCATTTATTTAATACTTTAATCCCTTCGTGTCTTAACACGCTTAAAATATTGACAAGCTCCGTGACCTAGTTCCATTTACAGGATGTAATGCCATAATTCTAAAGCAGGAATCAGCATAGAAAATTTCATCCTGTTTCAAATAAGCAGCTGAAAAGAGGTATTATAAGAAGACCAGATAAGCATAGTAACAGCCACCCGCCTGTTCAGCTACCTTCAGCTACAAGTACCTGAAATCAAGGAGTGAAACATTAGCCCCGTAACCTGAAAGGTTCCTCAGAAACACTGCCACGTAACTTCAAAGTTTCTAGTCCCCAGAAAGGATGAGCAGCTGGAAAAACTACATAACTCCAGCCAGTTCATGCTTTCTAGAGACTTGCAGCAACTGAAAGTCTGCTCCTGAATATCACAGGTGCTCTAAAACAAACCACTGCTTTGGAAATATCCCTGCTTGCAACCCTGAAAATAGATTAGCTCACATGACAACTTGAATACAGGGATTTAGCGGCTTTCCTTGAGAATTTGTGGAAATAATGCAACTAAGTCCGAGCACTCCTACTTTCACTGGAAAGGCAGGTACTCATTTTGGAGAACTTGCAGATGAAGGAAAA
>NW_009628196.1:57005-62924 GCF_000690535.1 Cariama cristata | reverse complement strand
AGCAGGAATCAAGATTGATACTTCTATGGAAGTGTCTATAGGTAGGTGTCTACTTGCATTGGAAGTGTCTAAGCAACTTGCAGCAGCAGCACAGATCTCAGCTCTGTTGCTTAAGTCTAGCTGTCTAGCACCATCTGAGACATGTATGGGTATGCAAGACATTCCCACAAGTCTGCCAGATATGTGAAAGGACACAGAGGAGACTGAAGCCTGTCTGGAGACTTTGCTCTTGCCCTCAATTATTGGTGTGTGGGCAGTTGAGACAAGTCTCTAGCACAGCTGCAGGCACTCATATGTAGGCATCAATACTTGGTGCCTATAAATCCATCCAGCCTTTGGCAATCAAAAGCTTAGGGACTTCTCAGAAGGCAAGTCACCCTATGTGCATGAAGATGGGATGAACTGCCTTCTGGAGGTGCCCCTTTTCACTAACTACAGAAATGAAATGTCCACACAAGTGTGACGGGATCTATGGCAGACCTGAGTCCTTCTGGACCAGGAGCTGAGCTAGGTCATTTCAACTAGTACTAGACACCATGTAACCAACGTAAGCAAGTCTCAGGTGTGTAGCCCTCAAACTATCAAATTTAAGTGAACTCTCTCCTGGAGAGGAGAGTATTTATTCTCTTCCTGAATCAATGAGATTCAACAGATCAGGTGTTAGTTTCTTTTTCTATCATCAGTCACATTCTTTGATATTCACTTAAACCTCAATAAACCAAGCAGAGCCTGTCCCTTACCCTGTTTATGATGACAATGGACACACTCTCTTCATGTAATATTAATGAATACTTTTAAAAACCACAGCACTACTAAATTATCTTACTTCCACAGTCAGGTGGTCATCTCCAAGCTGCCTGTTTAGACTGAGATCCAGATCAGTACAGTTCCCAGTCTCTATCTAGGATTAATTTTGGAGGGTACTATTTTGGTCCAGGCTAGAAGTGTATCAGGGACCATTTGAACAATTTAGCGGTACAGACCATCATACTGCATTGCGCAGGATAGTGCCCTGAAGCCTTTTAATTTTTGTGGTATGGATATGCCCTTGTGGCTGACTGTGATTTACACCAGTTTGCTCACCATGCTCAGAATTTTGCCCCCCACTCAAAAGCACAGACTTACCTTGGAGTCTTTGGCAAGTGCTGGAGGTGAATAAATCTATCTGCTCTCTGTTTACACATCCTGTAAAAGAAAATAAAGTTGAAAAACTGCCATAGCTTGCTGAAGGAGCATGCCAATAGTTGGCTTATTTTCATCAAAACTCACTTCCTGGTATTCAACTAAAGAAAGAAAATTACTGCATTTCAAATGCAGTCTATTTTAGAATTTCATAAGCAGCTTCAAATTCTGTGGCAGTCATGAAACTTCCTTTCCTTATTCAGATATTCCAGTATATTCTGTTCCACAATGAATTCATTAGGTATTTTTTCCATATCCTGTCCAAGTGAATTCCACTGTGCAGCTGAGTTTTATCTATCCATAATCTGGAAACGCTCTTTCATCCAAAACACTTAAACATGTATAATTTTAAATACTGAGGAATATTCACTGATTTCAGTAGGATTCTTTATATGTTTAAAATTACTTGTGTGCTGAAACACTTAGTTGAAAATAGGGCAAAATCTCCATCCCCAGTATTCTTTAGCCTATGGACCATAATTCCATATTTTACCGTGGGGCATATTTTATGTCTGCTCACACTTCATATCAGTTTACCTCCAGCCTGTTACTCTGCAAATTTGCTGAAAGTATACTCTGCCCCATCATCCAGATCATTAATGAAGAAGTTAAACAGGACTGGATCCAGTATTGCCTCTTGGGGTACGCTACCAGTTATTGACCTCCAACTAGGCTTTGTTCCACTGATCACCACTCTCTGGGCCCGGCCATTCAGCCAGTTTTCAATCCACCTCACTGTCTGCTCTCATCCAGCTGATACATGAACATCTTTTCTATGAGGATCTTACTGTGTTTGGCAGATGAAATTATGGTGGTGAAGGCAGTGGGAAAGAAATGTTTTGTGTATAAAGAACTGGTCCCATAGCTCATCTGATGAGAACGGAGTATCATGTCATTCCATTAATATCTGCAGAAGTACTCCTGAATTTCATGGAGAAGAGTCAAGTTTTCAAAACTGACTAATTACTTTGGATATTTGAGGGTGTTGGAGGTCCTAATGTAAAAAAAAAAGTTGAAGCATTTTGCTAGTGTATCTTGACTCTTTTATTCATTGGATTTTATTATGTGGAATTTCAGATTCATGACAATTATTTAATTGCATTTAATTAAATACTACCCCACGCTATCCGAAAGTCCCATAGTCAGGAAGGACTCATAATTAGTTACCAAAAGATCAGGTATCATCTCCACACTATGAGCTTATCAGACAAAATTCAAACCTGGCCTTGTTGATCCAAGCATGTGAAAGTTCAAGCAGTGTTCTGCACATTCATAACTGTTGTCATAAGAAGTTAGCATTGGAATGTCATTTCTGCAATCCATTCCTATCAATATTTTAATAAATAAAATAAGATCTTTATCAGCCAAGTAATATTTTGAGCTAAATTTTTTACTTAACCATATGAACTATTTATTTGGCACAATATAACTGCCTTTGCTCGCCTGCTTATTTGATGATTTTCTAATTATTTTTCTTAAAACTTTTGTAGCACAATTTTCTTTTACTTCCCCAGCATTTCTTTCTCAGTGGCTCAAAAGATCCAGCAGCAGCTTGAATCAAAATCTTTATTCATTATTTGAAGCATTAAACAATTTTGTTCAGCTCTTGTACGTCACTGCCATTCAAGAACCTCAAAGCCTTCAAAAACTGTATTTTCTCAGTTTAATTTACAAGCAAATGAAGACACACAGACCTACTGGAAAGATTTGTCTTTCTGGAACAACAGATGGGTGCAGATAGGATACCTTAGGGCATCCTGAATGACACAAGGCACCTGTGTTCAGACATCTATACCACAGTCCCAGTCACTGGTTACCTAAATCTCCCTAGGCTCTGCGGACTGCACTGACTAGCTCTCCACTGACTCCAGCACAACTAAGATACCTAGAGAACCTACATACATCTCTACGTAAGTAGCTAAATTTAGGTGCTAAACTTCAAACTGTTTAAACTGAGTTTAATTTTCAAACTGAATCATGCCCATAAAGTCCATGAGAGCTGCTCCTCTGTACTCACATCTCAGATCTAGGAAAGAAGATACAGCTTCTCAAATAATTTCCCTTGACATGCCAAGTGCTCTTGAAAAAGGTTTGAATGTGACTTCTCTAGAGAAAGGTGTTTCTTTGGTAAATGATTATGGAACCAGTTCAACTTTGTGCATGTTTCTGGTGGTCTGATATATATTTTTTTCTTCATTAAGCATCATAGTTTTTCTTCTAATTGTTGAAATTGTGCTCCAGATGTTCCTAACAGCTATGAGAAGAATTTACCATCTGAACACTGAGCACACACACAGAAAAACAGGCTAGAGAGGAAAGAGTTAATCTGCCTAGATGTGGACATATGCAATATCAGCATCCAGGTCTGAGCTAACCACTTCCTTTTCTAGGCTAGTGAAAAACAGTTCATAGAGAGCCCCTTGGCAGCCAGATCTAACATTGCAGTTAGTCTTCCTTTGAGCAGAGGAGCGCTCTAGATGACATCCAGACATCAGCTCCAGCCTAATTTTTTCTCAGTTAATTTTTCTGGTTTTACTCATAAATATGCACTTAATGACCTGTGACTCATCTGAGCTGTTCTGGACATCTAGGTTGGAAGGCTGGAGCTTAAAAACTCTTGCTTTCCTCCATTGGCTATAAAGAAGCCTAGAAAATCAGCTCAGATGTAGACATTTAAACTGAAAACATCTTCATTAGACTAGTGAACTCCTACAAGTACTGTTTGGAGCAGTGGATAGAGAGGTAATATTTTAACTGTCTGATTCTCTATTTAAGACTGATATACTTTGAAAGACTCTGGTCTGTATATTTCAATAATATTATGTAAGGATAAAAGGAACAGCTAATTATTTTTTAATGTCATTCCCAGTTATACCCTAACTTAGAAATATTGAGACTAAAAGTAGTGGTGGAGCTGATTCTATGGCTCTACATTTCCTGGCATAGTGCTGTATTTCAACCTATCAAATCCTATGGGATCAGTTGACTATGGAATGAAGTTCACTGTTGTGAGAGGCAGCTGACATCTGTGCTACTGACCTAATCAGTAACATTGCCTTAACTGGCCCAGTATGACCACAGCCATGCTATTAAATTCTCATTTTATCAAAAAAAATGGGTAAATGCACCCAAGTTGCTTATTAGGGATAGTCTACAGTAGATAACAATTACTCAGCGTACAAAGGAATCACATGGGAAAATATTAGGGGTCCCCATTAAGAGTATTGGACAATCAAGTTCCAATGTCCAGCCCCTGCCACTATTTCATTTAACACTGTAGATATAGTTGTAAATTACTTCAAGATTTCCTGCATGAATTACTATTGCAGCTGTAGACCATAACCCTGATTTGTTAGGAAAAAAAGTAACAAGTTTGGTGTACACTTTTCCCCAGGATCTTCCAAAGAAAAATGTTTATCTGAAATGTCATAAAATGCATTTTCTGCAAGGAGTATAATTTCTTTACAACGTCTATTATTGAAATAGCCTAAAAATTGGGAGGTTTTGGGTACACGTTCTAGTTGAAGTCATCATGTTTGAACATCCTGTTTCTAATCTGGCTGTCTTTAAAAGTTTAATTGCAAAGGATAGAACTAAATTAAAGATAAACTTTCAATGGCGTTTTAGCTGTGTGATGTTATTAGACTCACTGAAAGCAAATTCCAAAATGGCACAGTGTCTATACTGTTAATTATATTTTGCTCACAAATACAAGCTTAATTGTCCATATCAAATGGCATCGTCACGTTTAATTATGTAAAATATAAAACATCACTAATTCATGATATGAACTGAGTTCTCCTGAATATAAGAAATGCCATTCGTGGACCAGCTACAAAACATTCACATCTGCTAAAGTCAACAACGTTGTTTTGTAGACATTCATAATGTTCCTTCTCATTGAAGACCAGAATATTTGAGCATTTGATGCTCAGCTAGAAATAAACAGGGCAAATCAAGAACTGCACTTGTGTTATAAGAAGATAGTAAAAGAAAGGTTAAAATTCAAACAGTTGCAGTACAGATAGAGGTACATGTCTAGCAGTCTGTGTTCATGGCTCTATAAGAGTCAGGAGCTGATAAGACAGGAAAAGACAATTAGGATTTCTTGTATGATTAGGACTTGCACAGCCTGTGATTTCTGGTTCCCAACCTGGTGCTTCCAATGGCAAGCAAGATTTCTATGTATGGATCTGAATGCACATAGTACAGTACATCCTAGAGAAAACAGCAGCTCAAAAGCTGCTTGATTCTCCCTGTTCAGGGGCAGCTGAAACAAAGCCTCCAGGCACTCTGCATCAGGGGCAGCTGACCACAGTCTTGAGAAGCTGCTGGAGCTTCCTCGTCCCAGACCCTTGTGGTTCCCCTTACCTTGTCCTTATCTGGCAGCAGCAGGCACTCTCTGGTTTCTCAGAGGGTTCCTGTGCATTCTCCAATGATCCTGACCACTGTCGCCACAAAATCCAGAAGCTTCCAAAGCGGAACTCCGAGGCAGCTGCACAAGATGCTGCATCTGCTGGCTGCCGCCTCAGTTAGCTGTGCTCATGAACCTCAGGGAGGTTCACCCATTTTATTCAGGACTTTTTAATAAACCAGCCTGGGAGCAGGGAGCAGAACCTGAGATTGCTTATTCTCCCTCTGTCCCCATAAATTTTGGTGGTTCGTCTCCACAGTCTGAAATGGAAGAAAGTAGGGGGTACCTGCATATGTGTTTAGTTAACAGCTAGCTGGTTTGGG